>NW_013665673.1:1300673-1314535 GCF_000517525.1 Limulus polyphemus | reverse complement strand
TTGTAATAACTATTTGTAATAACTGTTATTGTAATTGTATCGTTGTTTGTATATTAAACATATTTGTAGTTAAAAAGAAAAGTGTGCATTCATCTTATTGGCAAATATCATAAACTGACTATATATCGGCTTTTATTTAACTGCTAAATCCAAAGTACAATTTAACTACTAGATTTAAAGTATCATTTAACTCAATTTCAGACCATTCGAAATTGTAATACGTAACATGATGTTTTAGAATTAGTTGTAATAATCAATTTAGTGATGTGTTAGAATTGGTTGTAATAATCACTCTAGTGATGTTTTAGAATTAGTTGTAATAATCACTCTAGTGATGTTTTAGAATTGGTTGTAATAATCACTCTAGTGATGTTATACATAACCTTGGAAAGTTTATCCTAGAAGAAAGTGAAGTTGTTTCAAGAATGATTAGAGTTCTTTAAAAAAGATAATGAAGTCTAAAATGTAGCATTTCAGTAATGCTTATGTTCCGTTTTATCAAAAGTGGAAGTGAACTTGGTTTAGAAGCTATAATATGTCAGATAACTAAGTTAATCTCTTATATTCATGTATTATTACAATGTTTATTGGCCCGGCATGGCCAGGTGGTTAGCTAGTCATCACCACCCACCGCCAACTCTTGGGCTACTCTTTTATCAACGAATAGTGTGATTGACCGTCACATTATAACGCCCCCAGGGCTGAAATGGCGAGCATGTTTGGTGGGACGGGGATTCGAACCCGCGAACCGCAGATTGCTAGTTGAGCTCCCTAACCACTTGGCCATGCAGCACCATGACCTTAAACAAAAAACTAGAAAAGCACTATCAGTAAATAACTTCTTTATTTTTGAAGTCACTACATAACTTTGCAGATTTCCCAATTTAGAAAAAAATAACTTTTGCTGCAACTCTGACGAACTGTTCTATTGATCTTCACCGAAGAAACATGGTTTGATTTTGAAAGCTGTCATTTATAATGTTCGTGAAATACACTTAGTTGACAATAATATTGGTAAGGATTATATGATGCTATAGAGGTCTGATGGAAAAGACAGTTTTCTTTATATAGCAGACTTTGATAATAAACATGACGGTAGTTGTTTTAGTCTAAAAATGTAAACAAAAGTAAGCATTGATCGAACCAAACTTCTGGCTGACGTCGTTTCCGTCCCCAGAAGAGTATATATTAAGACAAATAGATTTTTGCTTATTTTTTGAAGGACAAAAATATATAAATTGAAAACGGGTAGGAAAACGACTATCATTCAGGCTTATTGTTAAAAGCTAAAATCATTTTCGTGTGTAATTTTTATTTTGTATTCGTATACAGAATGTTTATTTTATAAAAACCATAATACCTGCATCTTTAGAAAAATGACCAGTCATTCGTTTCTAAAGTGCTGTTTAAAATGGTTATGTAGAAGACATTAAACTCTCTGGTATTAATGTAAAATGGAATTAAAATTTTTAGGTAAGAAAATTTCACAAAATATCGCTATAAAAATGTTAATAATTTCAAAATTTCGTTTTTAAAAAGCAATAAAGTTTCGGCACAAAACACGCGTTGTAATTACAATAACTTGAACTACATTTCATGTGTTGGACGACCCTATCGAAGTAACTTTTCGCTCAATTGTAAAGTTAATCACACCGTATGTGGCATTATGATAATCTGCTTGACCAAAATATTATAAATCACGTTATTGATTTGCTTTTGCAGTTTTACACCATTTAATGAGATAATAAAACATGAAAATGTCCCATGTGATTTTTACACTAATAAAATAGCGTAAGCAGGTTTTCGTACGCCTTAATTTTCATCATGACAGAGAAGGCTAAAGATTATTCTGATTTTCAAAGAAGCATTGGAACATTTCGCAAGTCTATACAATGAAGTAGAAAGTTCAACAAAAGTTTGCGAGCAAGTGAAATTGTGGATGGAAGAAACAGCTCCAGAGTAATTTATTTCAGCAAGAATAATGCAGAGGGAGTTGCAAGATAAAAACTAGTCTAAGCTCTGACAAATCATAGGGATTGGATTATTGGTCGATATAAAAGGATCATGTTGTAGGTTTAATCTCGATACATGCTATTCTGTATAGATTGGAGAGTTAAAATTTATCGACATGAAGTTTAAGAACTTCACGTGTTGCTTCCACAGTGCAAGCTGATAGAAGTAGAGTAATCATGTGGGGTCCATTTTCATGGCACGAACTGGGTTTCTTGGTCTTTCTGTATCCTCGCCTTACACCCGCAATTATATCAGTGCTTTTGTGACCAAGTGCTCCCTCTTATTCTCCATTTACTTCCTTAAGGTAATGGGTATTTTTAAGGTGACAATGTCGTTATCTACTATGTTATTATTGTTTGTGGTTGATTTGAAGAGCATGAGGAGAGATTCCCTTTTTACTAGTCACCACAATACCCAGATGTTAAACCAGTTGAGGATCTGTAGAGTGTATTGCTATTAGATTATGTATTTCAACTTCAACGGATTGCTGGTGGAGGCTATGCCATGATGATTGATACTTGCGGTAGTCCAACACGGTCTTAGAAGAGGGTTTTTGACCATGCTGTGTATTTACAGCTGAGGAGGAGAAACTTGTATTTTCTGGGGATTTCAGTATTGATAAACGAGAAAAAAATACTCCCAAACAATTATTTTATCTTTTGTAAATATTTTAAGCTTATATATATTATAGCATTGAAAGATTATAAGGCTATGGAAATAAAGTATCAGCCTGTCTTTTTTTTTTTCACTAAACTATTCAGAAAAACCTGAACTATCTTGAGAACTGGTAGAACTAGTAGTTAATATAAAATTTAAAAAAATTCAAATATTTTGATTCACACATTCATTATATTTTGATAAGCTTGGATTCTGTATCTTTCATATACCATAATAATAAAAACACAATTATTCAGATAAATGTAATAGGACAAGATAAATCTATTTCTCTATAAATGTTGTTTGGTTAAAAGTCTGATGTTGTTTACTCTCTCTTTTTTTTAAATACTTCTTTCTACTCACAGCATCTCACGTGCAAAATTTCTATATTATATACCATAGTAAAATGAAACGTACAATAATTTTATGGAAGATTTTGAAACATATTGAAACTGATAATATTTGTAGCCATAAGTAAAACTAAAATGATCTCGTAACTTAAACTCGTTTTTTTTTAGCTGTTGTCAATTGTGAAAATCAATTTACAACAATTTTGATGGTTTGCGATAATCAATAGAGTCATATTGCAGAATAATCATGCAAATAAATGTACTTTTAACAAATTCCAATAATAATAACGTGACATTAACTCTTTCACTCCTACGTTTATGGATAAACAACTCTCCTCGTGTCATGTTTACTTTAAAGATTCAAATCATGTTCCTCAGTTTTTGGACTGTTTAAACAGTAAGCATAAAATTATTAAGTTTACTGCTCAACATCTGTAAGATCATAAACTTACTATTTTGGGTACATAAGTGAATCATTCTGGTGGTAACTTTCATATTAACGTTAACCACAACATTTAACGACTCTTATATAAATTTATCAAACTATATACCAACCGTGTAAACTTGGTGAAGATTTTACTTTATCGTACCTATAAAATATTAAGTACTTATTAATTTTTGCGTGAAGAACTTGCAACATCCGAAATTTTCTATGCAAAAATTAACTTCCTATTTATTTGCTTAATCGAATAATTAGTGATTACTTGAATAAATAAAACTCTGGTAAGCTTCCAACATAGAAAGTACTTAAATGTCCAGTTTATATAATCATGCTATAACTTCGAAAAACATTTTTTATTTGTTAAGAAACAATTACACACCCTACTTAGTAGAGTTGTATTCTCATGTGCAATATTTTAAAACCTGGATTTCATCTCAAGTATTTCTTCATTGAAGACGTAAATTTAGTTTTCCAGTTTACTTGTCCTTGCTGCAGACAAGGTTAGATAAGCTAATTGCTGACGTGAGTGAAAAAAAGATGCAAATTTAAGAACGCCAACTGAATGAATTGTATTATACCACGCCCTAAGTAGTCGTCAATTCAAATGATTTTAAGATCTTGGCTGTGGCCAGTGATGAAAAAAGCCTATGTATAAAAAAAGAGCTTAGTCATTCATAAACTGAGGCCAAAATATATCATGTTAATTCAACTTGTAAATTGTTGTTTATCAAATAAGTTTAAAGAAAATAGTCGTCTAATTCTTTCATGTTACTTGATAAAAAGCACAAAGGCATGTTTTAATATTTCGTTACTTATGTGAAATTTGAAACTGGTAAACTTTGTGAAGTTTGAAGAGTAATACCCTCGCTTCATGATGGCAAAACATTCCGAACTCTCATGGCAGTGCTTTAAAGGGATACGTGCCTGTGCCCATGGCAGTAAATGAGATAATATTTACGATTGATCCACCAATTAAAAGAATTATTATTTCACTATATTTCAATGACATTGTAATAATAATACCTTCACAAGTGTGTAAGTAATTCGGAGGAACACTACTGTATTTTCTAATGTTTTTCTTGTTTCATTCCGTGCTTCATACGCCATTGAATATGCAAGAAAATTCCCATTTCTAACATAAGCTGGAGTTATACATCTCTAGTTACCCAGTTCTGTTTTTACTTTGTGCTTGTGTTATTTGTATGTCTTGACAAAAATAATTGTTTAAAAACTACTGGATGGATTCTGGTCTAACTTTAAACAGACGTATATATATATATATATATATTGTTCTAGGAATATAACATTTTATCACCGTGAACAATATAATTTCTAAAGTGTAAAAAACATTTGTTACACTCAAGTTGAATTATATATAGTTTTAATATTATTAAAACTTCAAAGTACAGCAGCTTATCCTCTAAAGTTTAATTTTTGTTTACGTCTTCAATAAAACACAATGCCTAATGTGAAACGTTTTCAAGTGTTCGAAGATGTTTTTCTTCTCTTTCTTGCGCGAATTTTTGCCTTCTATTATGATTTAACACTAATGAACAAGCATTCATTAGTTTTCTGTGATATAATTAATAATCCTTTCAGCTTCAGCTTGCAAAGTCTTTTTCAATTTTCAGTTATTCGTAATGAATTAAGTTTGTTTCTTCTTGCTTGTTTCGCAAGGATTAAATCTCAATGTGTTAGTTTTATCATTCATGAAAGAATTACTCTTTCTTACTGATATCGATGCAGGGTACTCATTAATATTTATATCATAGAAAAAACATTTTAATAGGATACGTTTTTTGACGACTGGTTTGTTATTCACCAGGCCTCCTTCTGAAAAGAGATAGAGGCTGTTTTCTAACATGCACGCACTTGAAAAGAAGTTGAAAACTTGTTAATATTTTTTTTTATACAATGCTTTCTTCAAGCATGCTTCTGTTCTTATAGCACAATCAACAATCCGAGAAAATAAAATTTCGCATTCTCGTCAGTGCTTTTCATATTTATATTTTTATTTGTTCAACAAAGCTTTTCTCAGTTCGCGGATTGTATGTCATTGTTAGAGATTATAGCTTAATGATAACTTGATAAGTACTACGAATTTTGTCTATTTTCATGCAAAACTTCAGGAACGTATCACATAGGATAGTAATATTTTTGGAGAATTCTTTTCCACATCCTAAGCTCCAAGTGACATTATAAATTATTATGTCGGATCTCGGAAAGAGTAATAAATCTCTAGTAAGTAATCTTGAAGATTAGTCAGCTGTTTAGAATGCGAATGATTCAGAACTGAAAATATCTTTACACTGGAGCGTCTAAAAGCAGTACGATCAATCCAAGTAAAAGGTACTTAGTATTTATTGATAAAGTTTGGCAATGTTTGAAATTATTTGATTCCATTTTTTTCTCAATCAAAATTATCAGAATTATGTTAAATCTAAAGACTAGTACGTGTTTATCAAAATGTTTATTTTCTTCAAGTAATGAAGAGGAATATGGTGGAAAAATGTAACATAGGAGGTATAACTGACATTACTCACGCAATAGCAGCCAATAACTGCGCTAATTGAGAACCTTTTTCATTAATTGTAAATTATTACATTAAATGATCACTCGCATTGCGCTCTCTTTGGAATTCACTTAGCTATACAAGTAAATGTGTCAACTTCGAGTAGTTGATGAAATAACAAATGCAGCAAGATTCTCAAAACATTATGATAAAAGAATAAAACAATAATAATTGTGAGAATTCTTGCCACATGGTATGCTATGGTAGACATATTTCATAGATAAATGAACATTTTTACTATCCTACAATAATATATATTGAGAAAGACGTGTTACGCTCACAACACGCTGCTATTAGGCCTTAATGCTTCTAAGTAAGTGGCTATTTATAAAGGACATGGATGAAATGCTCCTAGTTACTTCTGAATTGGATTTCTTGATATAGATGTATTCTGTACATACAAATCTAATAGACACAGAAATTTAAAACATTTCATCTTTGAATGAACATTTTCTTGCAATAAGGCTGCACTTGGCAGTCAGCCAGAATCAAGTTTACTGCATACGACATGCGAATTAATTTAGCGTCAAATCACGTAGTTTATACAAATATGTAAGGAACGGTACTTACTTCTTTCCAATTAAGACAACTGTATAGTTAGGAAATATATTAAATATGACCATTTGTAAGATTTTAACTTCAACATTTTTGCTAGTTAAGCTCCTGTGGTGGCCAACAAATACACTCTAACATGATACCTATGTGTCATAATCGAAATGTTTGCACTGTTATGACGATTTAAAATTATTTTAATCTACTTTTAGAGGTAGGATAAAGCTTGTACATATTATATAAAATCAAACAGGAAATACTTCAAAATAAAGCCATTTATTAAAGGTAATCATGCAGAGTTACTGAGCTGGAAAATCAAGACGTTTTAAAGTATATTAACCCTGTAGTTTATTATACAGAAAAAAAAAGTTTGAAAGCACTGCAGTGAATATTGTTTCGAAATTAAAACTAAAGATAAAATTTCATTACTTAATGCACATGGCGTTATGTTTGAGTACGACTTTTTAATATGTTTGATGCATTCGAATAGCTAGAAATAGAAAATAAAATAAACATACTAACTAAACGAAATACTTGCAGATAAGCTGCACATGGTTGAGAGAGAAAATGGAAAGTAGTTAGGAAAAGAAAAAAGATTGAAGAAGAAACTACTGGACGTACTGTACTACAGAGAGAATTGCAAGCATATAAGTATAATGAAGGAAAGAATGTTTGTTTGGCTTCATTTGAATTTCGCGCAAAGCTTCACGAGGGTTATCTGCGCTAGCCGTCCGTAATTTAGCAGTGATAAACTAGAGGGAAGGCAGCTAGTCAACACCACCCACCGCCACATAGGATAGAATTGACCGTCACATTATAACACCCCCACAGCTGAAAGGGCGAAAATGTTCGGTGACAGGGATTCAAAACCGCGACCTCCAGATTGCATTTGTTTGTTGGTAAGCGCAAAGCTGCACAATATACTCTGGTCATCGCAGGGGATCAAACCCCAACTTTGGTGTTATAAGCCACCAAGATTATTACAGAGCCATCAGGGGTAGAAAAGAAATACATGCAGTCTGTTGAAAAGATTGAATGAAGTAGGAAAAATACTGAAGAACTGGTGAAAGGAAATATATAATATATAAAAGAACATTTAATTTTTTCTATTGATACTTAATATTTTGTATTAAATTCTGCCTGTTGCTTATCATTGTGATATCCTGCTAAATGTTATGGAAACTACACTTTACAGTTAAGTAGATGTGCAATTGGGCTAATATTTTGAGCGATATATTGCATACCTAGCTCTGCCCTTGGTGAAAGCCAGACAGATCTGGTGAAAGTCTAGAAGTAAAAGTGAACTCTCAATCCATAATGGGCTTTCGTTTTGTAGCTCTTGTAATGCACTTTAAATAGCTTATCTTAAAAGTTTTGCAGGTTGTTTTAAGGAGACTGCATTCCTCCGTCTTTTTCTGTCTTGAAAACGCGGAAAATACGCACCAATTTGCTAAAAGTTAGCAAAATATTTGCGATTTTCAGTAACGTTCATTCCATGAAAATTGTTGTAAGACAGGGGAAGTGGCTCAGAAGTAAGGAGGTGTAGAATTCGAGTCGAGAAACTTGGTAGAAATAGCAAAGCAGTTACGTCACTTCTTGTTCAAAGCAGCCTATTTCACGGTAGAGATGTAGTCAAAATTTTTACTATCTGAAGTTGGTACATTTAATACATTAAATATTATAATAATCTTGAATTACAGTGGTCTGCATCAAGAAGTAAGAAACATCATAAGAATATTTTAATTGTAAAATTCTTTTTAAGGCAGCCTTAAGTGCATATTCTAACCCTAGTATAAACCGGAAGTTAAATAGTGTGAATCAGAAAAGAGCGGGAACTTAAACAGGAGCAATATCTTTATTTTCCGCATTGTAGCTTGATATTTTATTACTGTATATTTTGGTTATTATGGGAAACAGCCAATATGCTGAACATTTTATTTACAATTTTGACTTGTAGAATTGTTTTGTGGTGTGAGTTTTTTTCAAGCTCAGATATTTATAATAGCTACCACAGTAACGATATAGGGGATATTCTACAAAATATTTTTATTTTTCAATATACTGAAAAGTTTAATAAGCGCCTTAACCACCTGGCCATGCCAGGCCAGCATGCTGAGTTTGGTGTGGATTGGTTAACTCATTCAGAAGAAGATGCGTCCACAAACAGACAGAAAGTTGTCCTTGATATTGGATAGTTGCCGCACCGGTATGGCTTAATATGTACAGTGCATATGTGAAGAACTGTACTCCAATTTTTATACTCAGCTCTCTCTCTCGCTCGCCAAAGCTGGATAATGCATTACTTGCTATGCAAACACAAATATTTGTAATTAAATACAAAGCTACACTATAGGCTATCTGTGCTCTGCCCACCACGAGTATCGAAACATGGTTTCTAGCGTTGTAATTCCGCAGACACACCGTTGTGCCACTGGGAGAGGGGAACACAAATGCAAGTTACCTACAGTTTAAGATAACTTTGCTTAAATTCAGTATTTTTATGATCAGCAGAATTTGTTGATTGTTCATTGGATTCATTCAGATATTTTAACAAATATTGCATAGCAACTTACAACGCTAGAATCCGGGTTTCGATACCCGTGGTGGGCAGAGCACAGATAGCCCATTGTGTAGCTTTGTGCTTAATTACAAACAAACAATCCACCGCATGTTAAATACTAATCATTTTAGTTAAAAAGTGCCGTGTAGTTTGAGAACCAGGTACTAGTTTCTATTACACGTATTCTGTTTTTATTACAGTGTAATACATCTTATTCTTCCATCTAGAATAACTGTAGTGTATAGCAAATATAAAATGAAATCCAAAGAAATATCATTATTGTATTGTTGTGGTTACAATATATATATATATATAAGCAAAAGTACCCGTCCCCAGTGATGAAAAGTTTAAGTTACTCTATTAATTTAAATTATTTCATGAACTTTAAAAAGGTTAATTTTGTTTCACTCTTGGCTTCACTCAGAGCCAAAGCTCTGAGCCACGTATACCGCCCACTGCGAAAATTAATTGTTGAGCATTTCAGTTATGCTAAAAACCGCTCAACAATAATAACATAAGGTAAATATACATTTCTATTATTTAAGTTACGTCACATCTTGGAATGTGAATGATAGTGTGATAACTTCCTGACAATTTAATGTAGAATGTATATAAGATGATTTTGAGTGACCAGTTTGAATCCCTGGAGGGCTAGTTAGAACTTTTATGAAGGACCGGTTATAATTTCGGAAGCTGTATTGTAGCTATTTACCTTAAGTATATTTATTGAAGCTAATACAGCGAGGTACAACTTAAACTAAGTTTAGTATTCTACTAGGAATATTATTATTACTATACCCATAGTATATTTATTGAAGTTAATACAGCGAAGTGCAACTTAAACTAAGTTTAGTATTCTACTAGGAATATTATTATTACTATACCCTAAGTATATTTATTGAAGTTAATACAGCGAGGTGCAATTTAAACTAAGTTTAGTATTCTACTAGGAATATTATTATTATTACTATACCCATAGTATATTCATTGAAGTTAATACAGCGAGGTGCAACTTAAACTAAGTTTAGTATTCTACTAGGAATATTATTATTATTACTATAATCCTTATTTTTACCTCATAAGTAAGTAAGGAAAGAAAAAGTTTGAAGGAGAAAATGGAAAGTGTTATGTTTTATTGGAACAACTGCTTAAGACTGTAATAATAAAACAAATGTCCTCCAGTGTTCACAGGGTAAGTCAGTGGGCTTATAACGCTAAAAATAGGTTTTCGATACCCGCGGTTGGCAAAGCTCATTTGTAGCTTTGTGCTTTAAAGCAAATAAACAAACTAGTATAACAACAACGCTTTTCTAAAACAAAAAACAGTTTTGTAATAACATGCGTTCCGCAATCAGAGCTGGGCATTTTCAGTAAGTTTTTGTTATTAACCTCTCTACGTTATTCGTGGGGGAATAATTGAATCATACATCATCTTCATCCCTTTCTTTCTAAAAGTATTTAGTTTTCAATACACTTATTCTATACATAAAAAAATTCTTTTTCTGCACTAATTAAACATCTTCTTCTATCAAGTAAAAACTTTGGAAAATTCAAAGACATAAACAGTAATATATTTTAAAATTCTTCTGATATAAGAAGCTATGATTTTCGGAAGTCATATTTTATTAAAACTCCGAGTTTCTAAGACGTTCGAAAGTCAATATTAAAAACGTTGCATTCTTCAACCAGAAGCTATTACCCTTGTTTCTTTTTTTGAATAGTTAAATTTTCCATTCTTTCCATTTTTCTAAGAGCAAAACATTTATATATATAGAGAGATAATGTTTGTTAGTTTGTTTTTAATTATGCACAAAGCTACACAAGGGCTATCTGTGCTCTGCCCACTACGGGTATCGAAACCCAGTTTCTAGCGTTGCAAGTCCGCAGACATACCTCTGTGCCACTGGGGGGCTATATAGAGAGAGACCATATTTAAAAAATTAATTTTTCGTTAACAGAATTTGTCTTTAGGCCTTTCACAAATTAAATGTAAAATTAATTCTTTAAATCTGAATTTTTGGTGAACTGACTTAAACCTCTCTTTATTCAAAATTGGGCCAGGTGTTGCCTAGAGGTTATCCTCCTGCCGACCTGTAAATCCGAAGGTTCGTGACTCGCTTCAGTTTACCACAAAATTGCGTTCTGCATTTTGAGGTCGTGGTGCATTATAAGAGTAACACTCAACTCCCCTAATGCTATTAGAGTAGTTCAAGAGTAGGTGACGGGTGCTGTTGACTAGCTTCCTTTCCTCTAGTCTATCAGTTCATACTTAGGTAGGCCTAAGGTTAGCACAAATAACCCTTGTTATCTTTACGCGAATGTCCAAAACAAACCAGAAGATTTTATCCCAAACCATTAATATTATTACAGGGAGTAAAATATATTCCTCATTTTGGTAGCTTTTTTTCATAAGTTTGGATATCTTTTCATTTAGATCAAATGTTTCAAGAAAAACTGTTGGGTATTTTTTTAAGTTAGTACCCTGTAAGTCCTATATCTTTAAGTGAATATTTCTATACTTTCCCATCCTGGACTTCTTAAAATTAAGAAAAAGTGCAATATATTAATTATTAATCTTTGTATATTTTCCAGTTTAAATTTTGTTTGTTTGTTAATTTTTGCGCAAAGCAACTCGATGGCTATCTGCACTATCCGTCCCTAATTGTAAAGTGATAAACCTGAGGAAAGGCAGTTAGTGAAATGACAAAATAAGATTTGTGTAATTATACATTTGAAAAACTTAATTTTATATATATATATATATATTGTTTCTGATTCTTTTCATTTTGGGAAATATAACTATTGGAGATTTTTATATTCTATGTCATAGAAATCAAATTTGAAACTTAATTCTAATTTAAATATACTTTTTAACGAAATTTAATTTGTAATTCTATTTCTTTTTTTATGTCGCTTAGTTTGCTGGGTTTAAAAAATGGCAAAGGAAAATTCATGGCGTTCATTTTGCATATTTAGACTGAATTGTATTTTTATGCTATGAAGTCAGTTCATTCAAATGTACTAATGAGATAAGAAAAAACGCTAATTCTAATCTTTTACTAGAGTAGTTACTCATAATTACGTTCGCAAATAAACCATATATATAAAACGGTCCCTTTTCACTTGTGCAGTTGCAGACTATAACAACAGCGTTTTTGTGATAAGAACTTTTGTAATGAAATGCATTCCTTACCAAAAGTTTTATTTTTTTGTTTTCTACATAAGTGTACTTCATTCTATGTTCACATAAAATTACCATTATAAACATTATTCTTGTTTTTTGTGCTACATGTTAGTTTGTTTTGAATTTCGCGCAAAGCTACACGAGGGCTATCTGCGCTAGCCGTCCCTAATTTAGCAGTGTAAGACTAGAGGGAAGGCTACTCTTTTACCAACGAATAGTGGGATTGACCGTAACATTATAACGCCCCCCACTGCTGAAAGGGCAAGCATGTTTGGTGTGACGGGGATTCGAACCTGCGACCCTCAGATTGCGAGTCGGGCACCCTAATCACCTGGCCATGCCGGGCGTTACATGTTAGAATTATATATTTTGGTCTCCATTGATGCTATTACTATTACTAATAATAATGGGAGATTTTGCTAAAATTAGCCGACCATTTACTATTTCAGTTAGATCTGCAACCATAATAACACGAAGAACCAGAATATAACTTAGAAACTTATTTTCGTACTTCATGTGATAAACCTTGAGTTGTATAAAATCTGTAGAATAATCACTAGATTTCTAGTAGAGGATTCTCGAATCAATAAGTTTGTAAGTGTCTGAAGTGCAGTCAAAGCTAGATTTGTAAACTTCTCAACGTTATTTTGGAGAATTCCGATAAGTTTTCACACACACACACACATATATATACACATATATATATATATATATATATACATACACATTGCTCATGGTAAATTGTGAAATTTTTTAACTAGCTTGCAAAAGAACATTTTCATATTTTGACGTATTTCTTCTTTAATCTCCATTATATATATATATAATTACGTTTTTCGCAGTAACTACATAAACTGTTTAAAGCACACGTAGTTTTAATTTCTACAAATCGCTGCAAAGTGTAAACTTGTAATTTGGAGCTAACATAACAGAGGAATTATTTAAAGTAGATACTAACGATGACTCTAGATTTTATATAGAATAAGACTATGGGTATGGTATATTAAGAATATTAATATGTTATTGCAGTTATTTGTCCAATGTTTCTTATGCTTATTGATAAGAGATGGGTTTATTTTCTTCGTAAGTCATTTTGTAACGGTTTCTATCATCGGGCGGACTCTTTTCTGTAACAATAATGCAAAATCCATTTATTTGTAAAAAGTTAGTTATATATTTTTTAGGTTGTTCAACAAACTTTGAAACTAGTGATATGCCTAACTCATGTATAAAACTTATTTGTTATATTATATGCCTTCTTATATCTACGACAAATATACTTGAAACCACATAGGCGACGAAAATATGAGAATTATATAATACGTTTAACAATCGCCATTTTTTAAATGTTCTTATTTAAACAAGGATGAAGTTTCGAGCTAGAGCTCTTCGTCAGATCTAACAAAGAGCGCTAGCTCGAAATGTAGTGCCCGGCATGGCCAGGTGGATAAGGCGCTCGACTCACAATCTGAGGGTCGCGGGTTCGAATCCGCATTCCACCAAACATGCTCGCCCTTTCAGCCGTGGGGGCG
>NW_013665673.1:1298034-1300412 GCF_000517525.1 Limulus polyphemus | reverse complement strand
CAGATAGCCCTCGTGTAGCTTTGCGCGAAATTCCAAAACAAACAAACAAGCTCGAAATGTCATCCTTCTTTAAATAGAAATATAAAAAAATTAGCGATTGTTCAACCTATTATTAAATTCCTATATCTACGACTCAACTTTAAACTAGCTAACTAACACATTCACTAATCAATCGATCACAGGTTAAACAAGAGGGAATCGTCAGTAGCCGCAGCACTTGAAGTTCTTTTAGGCAGGATTACAGTATTCTAATCTATGATACTTTTTTTTTTCCTTTTTATTAGCTGTATTTTTGTGCGCAAGCAATACCAAGCGTGGGGCGCGCATGTACCTGATTAGATTTTATTACTTATTAGAATCTCTACCAGCCTACCCTCAAATTGAAATTATTTTAGGCAGAATTAGAGTAAATTAATCTGTGAGACCTTGGGCGTGTTCAAGTTACATCAATCAAAAGTGTTTGACTTCCTGACTCCTAAACTGTAATTAGATCTCAAATCGGTCAAGAGATAACGAAGAAATGAGATAAAAAAATTGACTTGAAAAAAAAAACACGCACAAAAACAACAACAACAACTCAGAGCCATTTTATGAGCCGCTATGCCACGGGCTAAAATTTTACAAATTAACTAATTAATTGACTGTCTTGCTGACTGAATTAATCCTCATTAACTGACTCAATGGCTAGCTCTAACTAACTCACTCACTCACTGGTAATTTTATACGATACTTTTCCCCATATTTTTCTCATATTTTCCGATTATTCGAGTCATTACATTAAGCCTATATATTCAGAAACTCGTACACATCACGCTATAAACATCTTCTAGCAACACAAATACTTGAATTAAAATATTAAGAACATAGCCTACAACACTGCTCCTCTCTTTTTATTGTGAAGTCCCTTGAAGAATCTTAAAACAAAAATAAAACAACACACTATTTAGAATTGCATAATTAGCAATAAAGTCACTATTTACAACTAAAAATAGTAATATTCATAAACAGACATTACAATTACTATATCATTAATTAAATGAGTTAAACAAAGTTCTATCAAAATTCTGATTAACAAACAAATCTTCGCTATCGTATTTACTGTGTATAAAGTGGCCATTCACCAAATATTTTAGTAGTTTTCTTTTCTGAGTCTTATGGTACGCAGATGAAATGACTTCTTGTTCCATATCGTCATTTGCTGTCTTGTCACTGGGTTAGGTTTCTTTGGGTAGATGATCAAACAAATCCACTGGTGGGTGGTCCCTGTTGAACGTCTGCAAATGGTCTCGATTGGAAACCTGGGCTATTTAATAGGCCATCTTATTCCTGGTAAAGTCTTCACTGAAGTTAAACAACGGCTGCCTTCCCGTCGACATCCTTGCTGAGATGATCACAACAGACTACTTTCGGCTTAGACCACCTACTCTTCTGGATGACAATGATGCACACCAGATAGGCTGTCTTCATTACTCTGTGCACCTATCTTTGTTGTTACTTGAAGTCTAGCCTCTTGTTTTATAACTATTGTAGAGTGAAGGGGAAATTCCTGGTAGTAGATTGTAAAGCTATTTAAAGGTAGTCTAACCTCATATCGATGCCTCTGGATGAAGTCAATTCCTAATAGTTACTCTTCCTCGACGCCAACTACCCAATCATCATGTGGTGTAAAGAAGCTTCCAACAGTGAGAGTGGCTTCCAATTTTACTCTTGGTGAAACTTTATACTTATTTGCTGCTCGCATCAATTCACCATTTCCCCTTATCTCTGAAGGAAATTTTTACCTCTCAGTATCAAATCGGTCGAATAGTTGTAGCAGTAGAACCAGGGTATATCAACATGCGACAGTACTTCCCATAAATAAATTCGTTAAGTCATGGACTGGCTTCTTTAAATAATACATTTCTCATTTCTAGCAAGGCAAATTGGGTATTCTCTTTCGCATGACATCGTCGTCTTGGTTTAATGATAGCAACTTATGCATCACAGTCTTAGATATAATGTTCATGTTTTTCACACTTATAACAGTTCCCTCTCATGACATCTTTTGGGAGCAGCTTCTAGTAATATATCACTTTAAGTTACACTTGAAACGCCTATTACTTTGTGTTTTTAATTCATTCTTTCATTCCGTATAAATCGATGTCTTAATTAATTCTGTCACTTCTTCTAGACTACCAGCAGATGGATTTGATGTTCTCATCCTACTTTATGTTTTGTATGGTGCTTTTTATTTGTTTATATTTGACTTTTATATATTCAAGTTCCATCGCCAACTGGACAGCTTATTTAAATATGTACGCCTATTATGACATCTCATTGAGAGTTTGCCAATGAATAACATAATTTCATGTGTACACAGCGTGGTCACAAGTAAATAG
>NW_013665673.1:1296945-1297834 GCF_000517525.1 Limulus polyphemus | reverse complement strand
ACGCTTCGTGGAGTTCGTTGATCCTTTGGGGCATCGTGAAAATCATCTCGTCAATTTTAGATTGTAGTATTTTCGCCCACTCTTGCTTCAAAACTTGGAGTAGATCGCTATTCGAAGTTGGTTTTTTGGTTGTTTTTTGACTTGCCGGTCGAGTATGGCCCAGAGGTTTTCGATGGGGTTCATGTCAGGAGATTGGCTTGGCCAGGGCAACTTCTGGATACCATTTTCTTCCTGCCACTTTTTGGTGTTTCTAGCAGTGTGACAGGGTGCTCCATCTTCCTAGAACAACGTTGTGTTCTTGTCCACGAAATCCGAGGAATAAAGTGGCAAGAGTCCTTCCTCCAATATTTCGACGTATTTCGCAAAATTTATGTTGCCAACGCACTCCACTAAGCTTGATCTCCCATCAACCCAAACAGCTCCCCAAACCATCACGCTGAAACCACCATGCTTCACAGTTGGCTGCAATCTGTTGAGCCAAAACTCTTGGTGAGACATTCTCCAGACCCATAGCCTTCCACTGTCCGAAAATTGAGCGAACCTTGATTCGTCTGAGAACAATACGATCTTCCAAAAGTCCAGAGGCTTGGTCATCATATCACTTGCCACTTCTTTCGTCTGACTATGTTGGCAGGTCTTAATAAGAGCTTCCGTCTTATCTGCTCTGCAACGATAACCCAATCTGTGGAGAATCCGTTGAACAGATTTCGGACTCATCCCACCAACTTTGGCCACTTCTGCAGTCATTAATCTGGGATCCATTTCGATGGTTCTCTTGACAGCCCTTTTTGTCCTCTCCAATTGATCAGGACGACCCGGACGCTGCTCAGTTGTTTCCTTGCCGTTGTTTCCTGAACTGCACGATGATTCTGTGACTGTACGAAAGCAG
>NW_013665673.1:1289255-1296924 GCF_000517525.1 Limulus polyphemus | reverse complement strand
AACCTTGAGTTCTAGGCATGTTGTAGCACAAGATAATTAATGTGCGGACCATTTTAATTTATATAGTGCTCTATGAACACAAATTAGTTTGCATAAGTCGGTTAAATGACGAAAAATTAGGTGTTTATTTACTTGTGACCACTCAGGCAAGCATTTCCAAATCTTCTGCAAGTTGGACTAGGGTCTTTGCTTTGCTTCAGAAACATCATTTAGTGTTGGATAAGGCAGCTACAACGTTTGATACTTGTTACACCTCTCAGCTGGAAGGCTACTTAATATCCTTAAAGCTCTTTCTTTTAAATAAGCACAAATATGAAAGGCTTTCAGTTCTCTACTACATCTATGCACTTTGGAAATGGTTTCGAACTGAGCCTGATATGCCTCCCATGCACCGTACTTTACCATCATAATCTGCTGATTTCTTAACTGAGTGATGTTGTTGAACTGGGTAGCTAAAGTTTGGAACTGAGTTATGTAATGACATAACTGAAATACTCCAGGAATGTCTTGCCGCCATAGAGGACAAATTAATAATGGTAACAGGTATAGATCAAATAGATTCTTCTGTTCTATATTACATAATAAATGGTGTTTGGATTGTAATTCTTCGGCAATTTATAAGAAAAGTGTAGCTTGTTTGGTCACTTTCCAAATGTTTTATTGTGTCATTGATGTTACTTTATGCCTAAATGATTTTGCTGTTGTAATCTTTTCGCGCTTCTTATTTTACTTCTTCAGTTTTGTCATTACATCCTTTCTGAACTTTGAATGTGTCTTTTTGCACTATTTAAGTATTATTGTTATAATATTTCTGCACATTTCCAATAACTTCTTCTATCTTGTCTTCAATAAAATATATATCTATCTATTAATCTTGCTTTAAATCTTACGCTTCTTTCTTGTAACTCCTCTTTTCAAATCCTGTCTGTTATATTTTGATCTTATTTTATTTATTTTCTCTTTCTTCTAATTTTCTATTTTTTCTTAATCTTGTTATAATGCTAGCTCTCTCTTTCTGCATTTCTTCATTCCGCTGTCTCATCACCTCCATCAATTTTTCGACCTGACTTCAAGCAGGTGTCATTTTCAAGTTTAGTTTAGATTATTTATCATTTCTACTAAAACCAAATCCCACTATTGACACCAATGTTTTAACAGTCTCTATTTTTATTCGAAAAAAAAGTTCAAAGTCCAGCTCACATATTTGTAACGAGTTAATTATTTTTTGGACTATAACGTACAAATTCTACGGGCTAAATGTGCTAGTCTGCCTAACACGAACAATAAAGTATCAATAGAAATACCAAACTAATGACTAAAACATACTTGTTAATTTTTTTAACACAACTTAAAATCCGGCTGACTAACAAATACATTCAGTAATTAAACGACTATACAGTAACAGATTTATTAAATAACTAATCAAGTTACTGACTCCCTGACTTAGCTAATTATCTTTAACTGACTTAATACCTAACTTTAACTAACAAACAACAACAAAAAAAAAACGTGGTAGGCATTTAGGTGAACTTTCCTAAACTGGGGTGTTCAGGGATATCAATATCCCACTTCGCCCCGCTTGCGAAAAAGAAAATTTTACTAAGATTGTGAGGTTAAAAGAAATTTAAGAGTTAATTCATATCTGCTAATTTGGTTGGTATGGAGATTTGACAGCTGCCCGGGAGTCCAGGATGAAAACGATGATGAGAAGAAGCAAGACGGCAACACTCAACAAAGCATATCTTGATAAAGGCCCTGTAAACAGGGTCACCTACTGACTGTGATCTGTAAATCCAATGCCATGGCTGGGATCAGAAAATCTAAGAGTGCCGAGGGATTTGTTGGGGGGGGGGGAAACGGGAGATTCCCGAGAAAACCCACTTTCACAGGACAGGCGCCGAATAGTTCTATACTTCCTGTGCCCAGAGTTGAAATTAGAACATCATGAATAGGTGTATTTGCGTTTATTCTTTTATAGGTAGGTATTCGTTATATGGGGGCATTGTTGTGTATGAGGCGCTTGTCATCGTGTGAAGGGCGGCAGTTAGGGGTTTCTTTTCTCTGCTTTACCTTAGTATTTAAATGCCAGGGGTATTAAATGTTTTGTGTAAGTAACTTGTATGGATATATTTGGGGAGTCTTAAGGCTAGTTTAAGGACTGTATTTTGTTGGAGTTGTAGCTTGTTTTAAATTATATTAAACATGTTGAAGGTGACTTGGCACCCATACTCTATTAGGAGGCGTATGTAAGATGATTATATTGTTATTATAGTTTGTGGTTTGCAACTTTTACTAATGGATGTGTGAATGTTTCTGAAATGATCAACCCATGTATGGCAACTGTCGAAGGTTATACCCAGAAACTTGGCTGAAGGGCACAACTTTATTCCAGTATTATTAAATTTAAGTTTAACTTTTTAAACGTTTTTGAAATGTTTATTTAGGCTATGTCAAAATATAGTTTACAATAGAGTCAAGAGGTTTTTTTTACTCTACTTGCTGCTATTAGGCGGTTTCTCAAGATGCTCCAAACAGTAATATAGTCAGCATATTGTTAAAGGTATGTATATGTTAGACTCAGAACGGGGATATTATTAAGGAAAAGGATGTACTTTACTTGCTGCCGTTAGAGGTTTCTCTAACGAACTTACTCACTCAGATGTTTTTATACGATAACTGTCTTCCCCATATTTCCCGGAGACTAGACACATTATGCACTCTAGCAACAAAACAGTATCAATTGGAATATTAAAAAATAGTCTATAACAATATATATGTATATATAATTGGTAACTAATTTTTTTTTAGATTAAAGCTTTATGTCTTTAAAAATTATTTTGAATTTTCTTTGATTTCATTATACTTAAAAAGAGAAAAACAAAATGAACGCTTTCGCAAGGTACATTCTAGTAAGGTGCTAAGGAAGTGACAGTTACTAAGTGTAGTGCTTATTCCGGGAAAATTTTCAAAGCAACTAAACACCGTGGTGCGTAACCAAAGGCGTGACCCTCAATCTCAAGCAGTAATTACCATCGACAACTTTTCCTGGATCTACAAAAAATGTATGCGCAGGTATGCAATATTAAAAAAATAATGCCTAGCTTGAGTATATACGAAGGATGTACAGTATGACGAGAAAGGCCCGATGATGATATAATTTATGTACACGCAAGGCTATGGTAAGGGGTCGCTTCTTGATTGTTCAAATGCAACTAACTGTCTGTGAAGTGATAAGGGTAAATTTGAAACTTAAGCTAAACTGTTTGAACTTGTAATTTTAGTTATATTATACGTCAATAGTATTTGTAAATGGGACAGCTGATTGAGCAACATATTTGTTGGTTTGTTATATATACATGAGAATTTATAATCTTTCCTTCCTTTTATAAAATAGGATCGTGAGTTTATAAATTATCATGTAGATTTATAAATCGACATGTACATGTAGAAAATAAGCACGTAGCTTAATAAAACCAAGTGTACATATTGTCTTACACATTTCACAGATACAGGTAATTAAAAAAAACGAAGGGGAGATTGTAAATTTCATGTATATCTAATAAATAAAGTATATTTCTCAGCCAATTAGTGAATTTACAAATATAGTGACATTTGTAAATTAACAACAAAGTATGCAGTATATCAATTTCACATTAACCATAGTTTAAACTGCAAAGTTACACCTATCGTCACACAAACGCCTTCCTTTGTTCTGCTAGTGTGTTGTAATTTAAATTCTATGCTTATGTATTAATTATCTTTCATAGTGTTTCTAGGCGGTTCTGATCCTGTTTTGTCTATTACCGTCGGCATCTTCCTGTTGTACGAAACAAGGCTTTGTTGTCTCTTAAACGTTCGTCCTTCGTGTTTCCTGTAGGAACATAAATCACGCATACAGTATAACTACAACATCAATTGTTTCTAATGGGTAACAGCAGCATTTTTCGATTTAATCGACAGTGTTAAAGATATCCTTTATTTGTTAACACGAACGACATCGAAATTTGTATTGAATATATTTTCACGTCTTACAGTGAATTGAAATGACTATCTCTCTTAAGCCTAATATCCAGAAATAAAAAACTCATTGAATGAAGATCTAAACTATATTTATGTCGGTGTCGCTTAGTGTATTGTTTTAGTATATATATATATATATATATATATATAGTGTCCATATGTTACATTGCTTGATTATCAAATAAATTCATAGCCTGAAGTTACGCACAAATTAATCAAAGCATTGTTATATATCATTTAATTAAAGTTATGTAACAGTTTTTTGTGCAGTTATATAAAAATATAAAACAGGTATTTTTAAAGATAAATGTTAAAAGCATCGGTGATTTATCCAGTACTCCATACTTGACTTTAGTCCTCGAACCCAAATTAGATGACAATTTTCATTGTCGAAATGAAACTAAGATCAAAACTTTTTAGCTTTTCAGCATCCCAGCACGTAGCTAAAGTCCTATAAAATCTTCTAAATTAAAACGTATAATGTATGTTGTGTTACTTTAGTTTTAAGTTAAACTTCATTGTTTTCATCCTCTTCATTTTTTCTCCTGATTCAAAATGCTCGTTAATTAGTGTTAAAGGTTTATCAGTGTGAGTTTTATATTTTTGGCTCCTTCCACATAAACTTTCTATTTTGCTTTTCCTCTGTAATCTTTTTGTTTGCTTTTGGTGAAACTATCTTAGACACTCAATAACCAATGCAGTGTTCTCCTGTCATCAAGAACGCTAGAAGCGCGCGTAAATTAAACCCAAAACACAAAAAAAAAGCTCTGGAATTTTTGCTGAACTAGTTGTACTGGTGAAAATAAAAGAACACACAGAAATTTGATCCATACACGTAGGGATGACACCAAATAAAATCTGTAGTGGAAGCAATTGAATGTCGTATAATGGCCAATCTACTAAATCCTCGCGGATTGATAAAGTATCCAGAGTGACGTTTACAAAACCTTTAAACGTACATTACATATTACAATTTCATATAGCCTAAAACCGAATTAAATTGTACTTTGGAGTTAGTAGTTAAATAAATGCCGATATGTGTCCAACTTATGATATTTGCCAACAAGGTTGATACATACAGTTTTCTTTTTTAATACAAATATATCTTAATATACAACCAATAACACAATTTACAATAAGAGTTATTATAAATAGTCATTAAAAACAATGATTTATATACAAAAGTTTTACAAACTTACAAGCAATATAAAGTCTTCTTTATAGTCTGGAATTTCCTTGATATCTTATTGAGGGTTCACGATGAGTTGACGTAAGTACAATTAATTTAATAGGGAAGCTACCTAGCTCTATATTCTTCGCCGATTTTTTTTTTCACCGATGACGTTAAGTAATGTTTTCGTAAAATTACTAATGTCCGATGTGAATCCACTGAAGTTAAATTGATTGTAATGTTCGAAAATTATGAATGTTTCTGGTCAAATATTTGAAGTTTCCCGATTAATAAGTGTGAATCACAATTATAGCTTCAGAGGTTTATCGCACACCAGCTATAGCAAACCAATAATAGATACTGTTTTTTGGCGCGTCGGTTAGATTTATAGGCGTGTGGAGAGTTTCTCGAAACTTCAGCTTACGTAACAATACTAACACGCTACACTAGCGTTTACGTACACATATATATTGTTGGTTCTTACACTTGAGAATCTTTTACAACTTTAGAGAATAGGCGGGAGTTTCGCAATACACATTTAACAATATAAGTTATGTACATTTGTGAATATAAATTCAACTTAAATAAAATATCAATATTAAAACATATATACAATAGTAAATCCGTCACATGTAACATTGAAGTTGTAGTAACTTGAATTTAATTATGTATCGATCACTTAGTTTATTGTGTGTGATACCCCCAGGTATACTAATATTTCGTTAAAACTTGTCTAAACTAATTTGTCTAAATGTATATGAAAAACGCACTGTTCAACTAACCCTGAAAAGAACCGATGAACAGCTATAATGCTGTGTTACCTATAATCTAATGAGGTAAAACGATACAAGTATTTGGGAAACAAAGTAAATGGCTCTTATGAACATCTTATTTTATTTCTATTCATCTTGTACATGTACGGTTTTGAATTAACACTTCAAATATAAACGCACCCTGCCTCACGCTACAGAGTGACAAAATAATGACATTATGGTGAGTAGAAATCATAAAGGTGTTGCCAGTAGTCAACCGCTTATGTACCGCAAGAAACAAAAGATACAATTATGACGAATGATTAGAAGTAAGTTCTTACAGAAGATTATTTTTAAGTTCTCTAAAATGTTTTAATGAAAGCATTTGAGAATTAATGAACCACTCTAAAAGTCTAAATTGATTAAATCTGTTACGCTAGTTTACAATCGTGTATAATCTAGACGAAAACCTTCATAACTGCATACCATGAGTGTTTTATGAACGTCATCTAGATAAACATAAAATATTTGTTGTATCATGCTCTTTTAAAACATAGGTTAACAAATTTCTTTTATTTCAAACTTAAAGTTGATTAATATATTGAATACTTAATCTCTCAGAGAAGCCACAGTTATTTAATAGTGGATTTGTGTGGGAGAGATGTTATCAGTTACATCTATAAAATGATGATATTCGTTGGATATAATTTAGTATTCGTACTTCATTTAAGTTTGACTAAAAAGATCTAACAAAAAAAACTCTTAACCATGTGCACAACGTTCGACAAAACAAGAGTGTTTGCTAGTATTAGTAATATCCAATATCTTGACTAATAACATCCATGACTGTGTAAAAATATCTATCACAATACGTTTTAGTCCCTGAGTGTTGCAGTAGGCTTCTTCAACAGTAGCGGATTGATTACCGATATTGTCGACTGAGCAAAATAAACTTCGCTCAGTGCGTAAAAATCGTCAGTTCTCAACGAAAGCCCCACTTCCATTAATTCTCCAGTAAAATTAATCTCGCTTTATACACAATTTAATAGTGTTGCGTTCGTTTAGTTACACACAGATGCGTACTCTAAGGCTCTAAAATGTATTTCGCTGCATAACACAGTTAGTCTAGATCTAGGAGCTACTTGTTTAGACCTTTTGTTCATCCAGTTTTGTTTTATTGTTGTTTTTTCACTAGTACAAAATATGATAAAACATTAAATAAGTTAACCATATGGTTTTAAAAAGTAGATATACTGTTTTTATCTCTCTACTCGAAGGAAAGCTTCATTTGACTTAATGGATTCATTTCATAAAGTGCTGAAAACAGAAACGTTTCCGTAATATCTTTCAATATTCAAGATTATCATCTATTATTTCAATTTATTTATTACTGGAATATCCTGGTAAACAACTCATCGACATCTTTTAATACCGGCAAGAATCTTCCAAGCAAAGTTCACAATGTATGACTGATAACACAGACCTGCGATGGTTTTATTGTATTGATAATATTACATGTTCTATAATAATTCATGCACCCTGAATCCGAAAATGATATCATTTCTTCTCTATCACGTACAGATTTTCCACAAAATGTCATAACGCAATACTTAAAAAGAAAGACCACAACACCTAGATTTGCGACTAAAAGACGTAGATTTTACAAAAAAGTCAGGATGAGTGATGATGCATATTCGTTTGACATATATATTCTTCCCTTTTCTTC
>NW_013665673.1:1272924-1288255 GCF_000517525.1 Limulus polyphemus | reverse complement strand
AGAGACATTATAATGTAACAGTCAGTAGTAGTCTAAGAGTTGGCGGTGTGTGGGGTTGATTAGTTGCCTTCCCCCTAGTTTATCAAAACTAAGGACGCTACGACAGATAACCCTTCAGTAGCTTTACCCAAAATCCAACAAATATACAATCAAATACTCATTAATTGTTACTAGGATTCTGCCCATCAACAATATGTTATCCAATCATTACTTATATTGATATCAACTTGTAAATAAAACTTATATTGAATAAGATAGTGCGAGTTCAAAGAGGAAAACAAATGTTTTATGCCTTGGAGTAAGATATGAAGTAATATTTCTAGGCATGTGTTTTAATGCTTGGTTTTATATATTAAATTAAATGTTTTTGGAAAAGTTTGTTTTTTCTACAAGATTATTTACTGCTAATAAGAAAGTTTATATGACTTTTCAAATTACAGTTGTTGTGCTCGAAAGGTCGACAATATATTCTTATTGTTCAACTATCCAGTTAATAAATTGCTCATAAGAACATGCTTTGAAAAATGTCACTTTAGTTACATTTGAATTTTAGAAAATACAGATTATCGAACATAGGGTAGACACTTATTACATGAGATAGGAGATTGACTGCCTCTGATAAAATGGGCACGATTTGGCCTGCGTGTGGCAGATTTTTGAATTTTAAAACTGCCGAGCCAATTTTGAATCTGTAATATACAACGAAATATTCCATGTAATTTCGAATCCGTAATATACGACGAAATATTCCATGTATTTTAACCTCTGGGTATGTCATAAGGTTGACAGTCAATCCGTTAACGTAAATGATGGGTTATATGGTACTACTAGCTGGCTGCCTTTTCTCTGGTCAAAATTATGGACTGCGACAGATGGACTTTGCCGTAAATACTAAATACGAACACTAATACCGTATGAACTCAACCTTATTCTGCTGAATATGTTCCCAACTTGAATAGCTGGAACTCTAAAAGTTATCCACTTGGAAGAAGTAGTTATTTATGGATATTTCTTTGCCATGAAACCTATTTCATTCTGAATGTACTGTTTATAAAGAGAGAAAGGGAGAGATTGGTGGCAATACGGTTGCGGAAAAGTTTTGATATCGATTGCTTCATAGATTTTCACTCCAAAAATAGCTTAATAAGTGTACAGTTTATTTCTGGAAAACATGATAGAAGAAACTGTTACACAGGGCTATATGTTTCCAGACTGTATATCTCTATTGTTCATCTTTGCTGTTTCTATCCTCTGTTTCTTACGTGTGTGGGTTTAGAACTAGCAATACAACCCATATGTGATCACTAATATAGTGTGTCTTTTTACTAAGACTTTCCGATTTGTTTCGTCAAGAATATTTGAAAAACTACACCTGTTAAACAAAGTTATCTATTTTTTGTGTCCTATGGTAAAATGGTTTCTTGTTAGAATTCGAATATTTAAGTTTTGTTTTTGTTTATGATAATATAAATTAACGAATAGACAAATAAACAAACAAAAACACATACTAGGGTTAGAATGTTTAGTGTTTCGATTCTTTGTGGCTGAGAGTTATTTTTTCTTCATCTAGTTACAAGTATGGCAATAATTTGTTAAGAGAAACCCTCAAGACGTTCATGTTTTTAATTATTAGACTAAATGGGAAACAGTCTTACATGAAATTATTGTGGTTTCAGTAACGATTGTTCATATAAATAATGTATGTTCTTGTTTTATAGAAGAATAACTTAATTGTTTTCACCCAAATGTTATTTACTTGGACAAATATATATTTATTGGTTCAATGTGTTTCTGTGTATCATGGCGAATGTGTTGCTAAAGTTTACACTACATATGTCATATTATTGGAAGATATTATAAGAATATTCTACGTAATGTTCAGAAGTTATTAATAAATTTAATGTGCCATTTCTATATTGGAAATTCATTTGAAGCACATCCTCACATAGTCTTTATTGTATGCCTTAGCCGTAGAATAGTTTCAAGTTATAAGCGGTATTCATACATCACACCGACATCTCTACGAGCTAATGACACGTACTTCATAGTTGTAGGACTAAATATTACTAGACATGTAAATTATCTACATGATATGAGTAAACAAGTTTCAGTTGAAAAGCTTAAAACCTTAGAACAGTTTTTCGAATACCTCAAGCCTTCTTCAGTACCAAAATACAGGTTGTTTGAGCGTTGACAATATAAAATATTATATCGCACAGAGTTGGTATTTGAACATTAGTAAATAATGAATTTCCTAGAATACATAAATGTTCTTAGCTTATCACATCAGATTTTATTTCCACTGTGTTGTGAATGAATATCTGTTTGTCCTGACATGCTGCATCCATAAGGAAAATGTTTATTCATTGTTAGCTGATGCGATATGAAGTGAAATCATTGTTAAAACGTTGGAACATTTATCATTTTGCTTCCCTGCAAATGTATCTATGTGCCACATGAATCCATAAGGATATAATTTTAAAGGATATAATATGTTTTTATCCTATGTCTCAGCTTTATATCGTAAAGAATACGGTATGATGTATTGGTAAGAGTGAATGATTCTATAAAGTCAGATATCTTTAAAAAGTGGATGTTATATAATTAATATTCCGATCAAAGCAAGATATGTATTTAGAGCGAAACTAAAAAATCAAACTGACAATCAGTATAGCTAATTAAATGTACTTTCTTACGTTTCTACATGTAAAGATTGAATCCATTGTTTCATCAGTTAGGTGTCCTCGATGTTAATAATATTTTCGGCGGTAATCCCAGTTGAAATATACATTGAAGTAAGTCACATTTTAAGAGAATAATACCTTCTTATTCAGAAAGCGATCTTCAAAAGTAACCTGTAGTAACTTAGAAATAAAATAAAATGCTGAAGGACGAATTTCAGGCCCATTTAACTTATGCTTTTTAGCTGGGTTGTTTTCATTATTGATATACCACATTTTCATCTAAACTTTTAGTATAAAACAAAAGAGGAATCCTCAATAGCTGCGACATCTGAAATTCTTTTGGGCAGGATTAGATTAAATTAGTATATGTGACTTTTTTTTTTCCTTTTTATCTGCTATGTCTTTGAGCTCTAGCAATACCAAGCGTCGGGCGCGCGTATACCCGATTCGATTTTATTACTAATCAGGATCTCTACCAGCCTACCCTAAAATTGAAATTATTATAGGCAGGATTAGAGTAAATTTAGCTATGAGACGTTAAGCGTGTCCAAATACATTAATCGAAAGGGTTTGACCTCCTGATCCCAAAACTGTAATTAAATCTCAAATCGGTCAAGAGATGACGGAGCTATGAGCTAAAAGTTTGTGCTTAAAAAAAACAAAAACTCAGAGTTATTCTATGAGCCTCTATGCCGCGGCTAAAAATTGTGATTTCGTAATATCGGTATTAATTAAGAATTACAATGAAGTAGTCAAATGTCTTGCTTGCATTTATTTTTTCGTTTGAGATTTTTATAATTGTTCTTTATGAATAGAAATAACACTTATTTAAATCTGTGTGCTATAAATACCACTAAAATAATATAACTTCACTTACTTTTTTAAATATAGAATTGTGAACAGACGTGATCCTTGAGTGATAACAATACCAAAACTACAATAGTATAAACTAGAATTTGATTATTCCGCTAGTTTTTAAGGATGATGATTATGATATGGTTTTCAATACGATGTTTGAAGAGTTTTGTGGCTTTTCTTGAATATTTTCAATCAAGTATTAAGTACTTGCATTTTTATGACATTGAAACATAAATATATAGTTTTAGCTTCAGAATTATAAATAATTACAGGGACAGTTATCGTTTATATCATTTGTTATATTTAAATGTAATACCAAAAAGTTACAGCATAATTCCATGTCATAAAAAAACGTCGGCTATACATGGAGTCAAATAATGAGTTGTCAATTGTCAATTTTCTTCCAATCTATAGCTTGGCTTGCTAACCCTAGACTAAGAGCAGGTTTTCGTGAAAATTAGAGCAAATTATATAAAACATATGTATTTTTATTTATCAGTGAAAAATAAAACAATACTTAGAATTATAGATCAATAGAAAACCATTGCATTTCTTTCTGCCAAGCTAATTCTAACAAACTACTTACTACAGTCGTAAGAGCTTTTCTAAATCACCATACGTGATTAAAACCTGTTTGGACAAATACAGTGAAATGGCCTTAAGGGATTCATTAGTCTGCAAATATTGGAGGAATGCCACAAGGCTTAGGTTAACCTAAATTTTCACCTAAACACGATATTACCTTTTATAGACAACTGTATAGATTTTATTAAACTTCAGTTTGATTTTAAAATATCTAACATTATTGTTTAAAATTCATTCATATTAAAAGTCCATGTGGGCTGTCATTTTACGTTAACTATACAAAGGCGCATGTATCGTATCTGCTCAGGTCTCGCTATTTTACTTCTGTCAAACGTAACTGAAGTGTAATTGTATGCAGAACTGATTTGTTTTATAAATTCATGTAATTAGTTTGAAAATATAAAGAATTTATTAAAATCGTTTTAAGAGAAAGAAACGCTTATGGCTGACATTTTAGCCATGTCCCAATCGTGACCTAGTGGAAACAAGGGCTTCGGGTTCGAGACTTGATGCTGCTAGACACGCTTCGCACTTAAAACTGAGGGTGTTGTAAGAGTGGTAGCTAATCCCACTATTAGTTAAAAGTGACTACTTCATATGACAATGTTCTCAAATGATCAATTTCTCTGTGGTCGCAGTTCAAAATCAGAGACGGCTATTCCTGAACTATAAGTTTCTTTGACCTGGCAGTTCAGCCCATTGTGTCCATAAGGTGTTGTTCAGGTCAACAGACAAACATTTTGGCTAAACGACCTTCATCAGAACCTAAAGTAAAATAGGGAGGTGTGTTTTTGTAAAAAGATAATTAGACCGCTTCCTGGTTTCAGATGAGCCAGTAGGAAATAGGGAGAGTGCAATAATAATAAGAAAAAGGTAAAAAGGACTAGATAAACTCAAAAACCAGAATGAGGTATAAGAGGTATTATAGAACAAAGGAATTAGATAAATATTATATAAATTTAAGCAATAATAAAAACCACAAGTGTAAACAAATAATTAAAAAGAAAAGAAAGTGAAAGTAATAAATAGTTAAGTAAGTATACATTAATTTTATTTTAATCCTATCATTTTATATTCTTAAGTAAAATTGGCGAATGAGGCCATGTTGAGGCTATCACGTAACTACCCTAAACATAGATGTCTTGACGTTATTTACCTTCAAGGATGACACTATTACATATGACTGTTCAAAGAAATAGAATATCGTGAATAGAAAATGAGAAGTTACGAGTTCTTTAGCTTTGTTGGTTTTACTGTCTTACAAAAGTTTCCTAAATCTGTCTTCTACTTGATACCAAGAACTACGAGAAATTCAGGATGTTAGATTAAAAGAAGTAGAGATAACATTAGATCTAATATAATAGGTAGGTAACAGTTTTTTGACACTTAATATATGTCATCACAAGCTGGACAGTGAAAGCTTTCGGAAGAATAAGTACCAAAATTATTGAGAACTGGCTCTTTCAGAGTACTGTACAAAAAGATACTTATCCAAGTGGTTATTTTGTCTTTAAGAGATCAAAGAAAAGTTAGGTTGTATTCCGTAATGATAATATTGGTAATCTATAAATAGAGGGGGTTATGAATTCATGTTTGGCTTTGCTTACAAGTTCAAGAGTATAAATGTTTTTGGAATAAGTTTGTTCTCTAGACAACGTGGTCAAGGTTTTGTATATTTCTGAAAATAATAATACATAAACAGTGAATATTTGGATGAAGCTTCTTCTTTACTAATGACAAGCACAAATATGAAGTTAGGCAGGTTTAGTGTTACAATCAGTAAAATGTTTGATGTTGAGGGTTTAGACGTAGATTTATTATGCATTAGCTAGTAATATTAAAGCGAAATGGACAAATACGCTGGTAATGACAAACAAGTAAAGGAAATTACTAGGAAAACATATTATTATTGACCAACAATACGCATTAATGATCTCAAACAACGCCAAACCTTTTGTGAAGGATATAAAGTAAGATGATCCTATTTAAAAAATAAAAGTTTTTTGTTTTAAAGCAAAGCCACATTAGGCTATCTGATGTCTCCACCAGGGAATTCAACCTCGGATTTTAGCGTTGTAAGTCAGTAAACTTACCACTGTCTCGTTAGGGGACAAATAGAAGTTACGAATGTTATGCAGTTAGTGAATAAGAGGAAGTTACATAAGTTTTGTTCAAACCTAGACTACTAATAAATAAAAACGTGTTTGCACTTACTATTAAGAAATAAGTAACATCAGTAAGAATAGAATTTGGTACTGACTGTACAAAAGTTTAAATAGCTGATTGAAATGAAGGAAACATATGAATAAATCAGATAATGATATCTAAATGATGTCCAAAGGAGTTATTGAAACCAATGTACATCTCCGATACAAACTATTAGTTTTGATTGTAAATTATCAAAGTATAAATATGTATAAACCCTTTCAAAGAGATTTAGTTGATTTATTTAACGATATAGTTATCTTAGTGTGAATCTTGTGTTTATTTGATAATATTTTAGTTACTTAGAGGTTCATGTATCCTCTAGAAAAATATTTACGATGACACTTTGAGTTATTTGATGTATTATAAAATTTCTTTTTTTTTCAGAATAATTGTTACAAGTTTGTGAAAGAGGTCATTGAAAATATGCAACATAACGTTATTTGATATACCGAAAGCAACAAATACAAGGTTGATTTCTGTAATTAGTTTTTAGCTATTAATGGAATATACAAAGGTTGATATCTGAGTAAAGATAGTGTGCCTAATCTATAAAGATGGTTCAGGAGTTTCTGTTATTTAGAATTCAAATGATATCATATTCAACTGAAAATAGATCTTCCGTATTTCAAAAAGAGTTATCATATTATTGTCTATATGAGAATATTTGTTTCTTTATATCTAATCAAAAACACCTTAGGTGTGAAAAAAAAAATGGATTGAGCGTGCGACTTAAAGGAATGAAATCAAAATTGGCGGCAAAACAGGTAGCTACAGTTATAGCATTGATGAGAATTTTACAGCAAATATTCATTCATTAATTAGCCAGGCCGCGTCTTTTGATCAGCTTGGGACATGATGATAGGGTAAAAACAAAATACACGGCTTGGCTAACTAATGAATGAATATTTGCTGTAAAATTCTCATCAATGCTATAACTGTAGCTACCTGTTTTGCCGCCAATTTTGATTTCATTCCTTTAAGTCGCACGCTCAATCCTTTTTTTTTTGGCCGCACCTTTTTTTACACAACTAAGATGTTTTTGATTAGATATCCTTTTTTTTTGTCAATACACACCAACAAACCAAAGCAAGTAAGAAATGACACTCCATAGTAACCAACATTAGCTTTAGGATCGCAGCCCTATTATTCGGAACAGACCTATACTTTACAGAACCAACTAGATTCTTTAAAAAGTTGGGTTTTCTCTGTCTAAAACAGTGTTAATAACTTCGTTTATAGTAACGCAATGGAATCTAGATTAACAGTTTCTTGTCATCCCCCTCATGCACTTGTTACAGCCGTATCACGTATCAACATTTACGCTAATTGTTTAAGCGAATATCACGTGGTGCTAAACGCTCCTTAATTAGGATAATTTCACAAAACTTAGAAAATTTGTCTTAAAAGTTGGCAATGAATAATGAATAATAGCCGAAAACTTGAGCTAAAAACTGATAATCTAGTTTGCTTGGCCTAACCAATACTTATGAATCTACACGTCTTTTCACCCTCCATTTTTGCTGCTCTAAATCAGCCTTCATTAATTCGAATGACAAAAAATTAAAAACGGTCCACTTTTATTCTTCAGACCAATAACTCGCGTGACATTTTGCGTAGGCGTGCACTAATATTTTCGTCAGAGTGGATCGGTTTTTGTTGAATAACTTTGCACTTGTGGTTTATATTTAGACTAAATTTGACACCTAATTGTCAGTTTTAAAGATCTATCATTGTACCCGATTTGAAAAAACAACAACATAAAAGTTAAATATGTTTTTCTATCAGATAAATTTTCGTAGTTTTTGCGAGAAGAAAAACAAAAAGAATAAATTCAATCAAAATTTGAGATTTTATATCTAGTGTATTTGTTAATGGATTGCCTTAAAGTTTGGTATGTGAATTAAGGGTCCAGTAGAGCATATTAACCGTAAATATGTAATAGTTTAGATGATCACAGTTCGGGCTATCTACAGAAAGTGGAAAATTGCTAAACTATCACTCCTGTTAATAATACAGGGTGTGTCCTGCAGGTTTGTTTGGCCGCGCAACAGAATACTGTGTGTCTTGGTCTAGATAATATACAAATAGTAAAGTTGCATTTTCTATGAATCCACTGTTTACAAATTCGATATGAATATCTATGTTTCTGATATTTTTTTTAATTCGGAAATTAACTTTTATTCACAATTGAGTGAAGTCTATCATTATTTAGCTTCAGTTTTACCATCGTATTTACAATAACAACATTGATCAGTCCTAAGAGAATGGTGGTTTCACTCAAGTTAGGTTTTGACTTTAGTAGCTTGATGGATCATTTCCTTTTCGCACAATTCTGTTTAAAACAATTTTATTGATATTTTTAGTTTCAATAGTACTGAAGTTTAGTTTAAGTTAAGTTCTGGACTTAAAGTTTTGATGAATGAGGTTTATTTAATCTTTAGCGTTTTCTAACAATCAGTCTTGAATTTTATGTGTTCTAAAAGCAACTATCGCATTAATTAATGAATAAGTTTTATTAATAATTTTATTTTTACCGCGTCTGTGGTCGTGCCTGTTACGGTAGTAAAAGGGTCACAGCCCCCGAGCAGCACAGCGGAATGTCTGCGGACTTACAACGCTAGAATCCGGGTTTCGATACCCGTGGTGGGCAGAGCACAGATAGCCCCATTGTGTAGCTTTGTGCTTAATTACAAACAAACTAAACCAAAGGGTCACAAGGGCATTGTGGGACACTTGGCAGTAAATGATTGGGATTGTTGATTTTCTTCAAAAGCTTACTCAATAAATTATTAACAAAATGAAATGAAACTCGTCATTTGAAGCACTTGATTTTGTAAGTTATTTTTGGAAAAGTCCTGATGAGCTACATATTTTCCAAGCTTTGTGGATTAGAATATTTGCTATTGTTTTTAACTGTCCTGGAATAAAGCTCTAAAAATGTAAGCATTATGGCGAAAATAGTATTCTATGAAAACAGTCACTTTTTAAGAACCTACCAGAATAAGAGAAATTATGTTGACTCAGTTATTCGAAAACGTGAAACACACACATATAGGAACACTCGAAAAGAACGGTTGTCGTAATATCATCTTTATAAAAACACGCATGGAATTGTGGTATTCCAACTCATAGCAACCAGTTTTCAACCATTGGCTCAGCTGATTGTGAGAGGATGTGTAGGATTAAAGAAATGTTATTTATCAATACGTTAAGACCAGGGTTTAACTTAAACAGAACTTCGGTACCATTAAGACTGAAAATGTGATTAAAATATATTCTTATTGTGCGAAAATGAAAACATCTATCAAACTAATAACAGCAAAGCTTATCTTGAATTTAACCACCATTCTCTCAGGACTAAATGTGATTCGATCTGCTTTCCTGTAACAGTATTGCTCAGATATCTATTAAATAAACTAAAATAATAAACTACTGTACAAGATGTTTGAGGACAAACATAACACTTAAGGCTATTAGTCCATTAATCCTATGTTAATAATCCTACATGAAATGATAACGTTATCAGAATGAGTTTTAATTATAAATACCACGGAATCTTGCGTATTTGTATCTATTAATACAGTACTTAATTGCTTTTCTAACTAATCTAAATTTTAAAGCTTTTGGTTTTGTGATGTTTTAAAGGTAACTTGGAGTTTAACGTGTTTTACTTATACATTGACAAGCTGTTTTGAGATTAAAATTAAATTTTGTTGGACTAAAGGAATATTTATTTCGTTGAAATAAGAAGTTGAGAAAATTTGTATAAAGTATAGTGTTTTATGCAACACATCTTTAGAGCCATATCTTAACGTTAAAGTGTATATTTTGAGTTTTGATAATAAATGCTTGTCCTGGGTTTTATTAAACCATTTCGCTTTTGTTCCAGTACAATTTACTTGTATTAGTTTCCTAATTAGATCTCCTTTGTTTTTATGTTTGATAAAAATATAGTTGATTCTAATGTAGACTTTAAAAGAAAACTAGTAGCTTTCTAAAATATACCAAAGCCAAAAAAATCGGTTCCCTTTTTTTACTTTATAAGAGACTTTTCGTGCTGTAATAAATGAAAGATTTTTTGTGCTATATACAGCAAGAATGTAATAGATTAGACTGTTACCGTTACATGTGTATATGTAAATACATTGCTGTATATATATACATATCTATATACACGTAGATGACTGGGTTTAACGACATATATATTTTAATTTATCAATAGTAAAACAGACATGCCCTTCATTCTCCATTCTTTACTAAGATTAATGATTTTTATTAAAGCTACCTGCATACGTCTTTTGCTTAATGGCTTGTCGATCTATAACCATTACACTCCAGCGCAGAATCAGAAATATCCCCATGCGACTGGATAAGCATAGTGTGCAGTTCTACTTATCCGCAGATGCTTCCTAGTTGTGCTAAGTGTGGCGTGTGTCAGAATCTTCAACAAGTAGGACTTTACTCTGGGAGCTGTGTGATGAACTCTTTGTTGTAGATGCCCACTTCCCTTTATTTAATGCAAAATTTTCCATTAAGATTTAAGAAGCTTTCTCATTTCAATGATATTCGTATTTACATGGTATCTGAGAATCATTCATTTTGAAAGAAGATAAACACGAATCTAAAGAAGTATTGCTGCTATCATTTACGCTGAAATTTCTACATACCTGACATACAATTTCAGGCATATTCCAATAGGTTTGAAAATATTTACACACAGTGTAAAACATTCTATCTTGGCTTAGAAAAAAGATGTAAAATTATTATTATAAAACCTGTTCTTTATAAAGGTAGTGTTTTAATAACGAGGTCTAAGCCTGTGGTTGATTTGATTTTGTTTGACAATACTGTCAAAGTCGAAATTTCTTAACATCCTTAATGTAAGCTGTCAAGTGCTTAGGCAGTGCTATTATAACAGTGACATTCCAGGGTGCTACACCAACAGAGTAAAAAGGTAACTTTCCATTGTCTTATTTCATTAAGATGTTTTTTTGTGTGATATTTATTGAATATTAACGAATAAAATAAGAAAACGTTGCTTTTAGTATTTAAGTTAAGATAAATTTCGAATTTAATTAATTTTAGTGCTCGAAAATATTTGTTTTATCATTGCTATGACACATCCTTGAAATTTTTTAATTCAATATATTTGTTTAAAATATTCAAATATTTGTTTGGTAGTTAATTATAAATAAAACTTTAATCATCATAAAACCCTTTTATCTCAGAAATATGTGAATATGTAAAACATTTTTAATTAACTACTCAACTCTTTTATTTATTTTTTCTCTAATAACCACGTTATTTTGCCTCATTATAGAATTGTCTATTTGTGTTTTTAAAACGAAGGTTTTGCTGCGACTTTGTTTTCTTTAGCAATGTTTAAATCAGAGTGTTAAACATTTAATATAAAAAAAATATCTGTAGAGATCTTTAAGCGCTACGAGGACAGTGGAGATTAGTTTCACGAATTTCCAAACGGATTACACTGAGAGTATGACATTTTTTGCTTACAGTTAAACTTTACTTAGGTTTACCAAAATTATATATATATACCATATGGTGGATATATGGATTTTAACTAATTCTAAGTCTGTGAAAACTTCTCGCGTAAACATATTTATAACACTGGGTTTTAATTTCGTCATTTTGAATAATAGTTTATGTACAAACAAAAGCATAGATGTAGGATGTACAGCACAAAGAAATTATATACGAAAACACAAATATTATAAAGTTCTGATAACAGTTCCAATTTAGATTAACTAGTTTTAAATTTAAGATACACACTTTTGTAGACGTAATAGACTTTGCAAGATTAAACTTGCATTTTATAATTCCATTTGTGTATGGAAATTTCTGTAACATTTTATCACTGTGATCTTCCTACATGTAGTAAAAATTTATTTGATGCACCTAAGATAGAAAACACTATTTTGTTCTTTATCTCTTGGTTAGTTTAACTGAACATACTGTGCTACCAACCTATCTATTATTCAAGTGCAAAACGTAAAGAGCATTATTTCCCCGGCTGTCTTATAACGCAAACATTAGTTAGATATCTGTGTAGATCACGGGAGTAAATTCATGAATAAATAATAGTTTACTAGATAATATTACTGTCTTGTAGTCGAGGGAAGTTTAATGCATAAAAGGATATTTGCTTGAGAAGATCATGAAATTGATTGACTACTGACAAAACATTCTAGACTCTTCAAACATATGAATAAATTGCTTTATATTTCACACAATCCAGTTTAGAATTTTTACCGTACAAGCATTATATGGATGATTTAAACTTGTTTTTTGCCATCGCAAAACCCGAAGTACTACAAAAAGTGATATAGTCTTTTAAAGTAAATCCACAACTTGATTCTTATTTATAGACACAAAGTTACTTAAAGTTCAACACTATACGCATAAAACTGTTTGTGCTTTTAAAATTCGTAAAGAAAGAATATAAGTCGATGTATATACTTCTTTATAATATGATATAAAGTGCAATACATGAACTGTAGCATCAAGTAAAGTTTCTTTAGCTAACTAAAGAAACTTCACTTGATGCTACAGTTCCAGTAATGCATTTCACAGTGATCTAAAGAAACTTCACTTGATGCTACAGTTCCAGTAATGCATTTCACAGTGAGCTAAAGAAACTTCACTTGATGCTACAGTTCCAGTAATGCATTTCACAGTGAGCTAAAGAAACTTTACTTGATGCTATAGTTCCAGTAATGCATTTCACAGTGCACTGTGAAGTGCATTACTTGAACTGTAGCATCAAGTAAAGTTTCTTTAGCTCACTGTGAAATGCATTACAGGAACTGTAGCATCAAGTGAAGTTTCTTTAGCTCACTGTGAAATGCATTACTGAAACTATAGCATCAAGTAAAGTTTCTTTAGTTCACTGTGAACTGCATTACTGGAACTCTAGCATCAAGTATAATCTCTTTTTATTTTACTGTGGGATTATTTTATGACATATTTGTCTTTGAGCTTTCACATTCTTATCAATTTACTCATTAAGCTACCATTTTCGAGTTTTTGCAACAAGTACTATTACTTTATCGAAAAACTTTTTACGAATGGTCACAAAAATAGCATTAAACTAGATATTTTCTTAAGTTGGGGTTTTCTTTTGCAGTATTCGCAAGAAACCAACTTAGTTGAAAAAATCATAGAAAGTTTTTGGAACAAAGTTAATTTTCTTCGTATTATTCACATACAAACTTTTGATTTCACTTATGTTTAGTTCAGTATGGCATTTTTAAGGAGTCTAAATACTTCGATAGCTATGTCAGTTATTATCTTATAACTGTATATTTAGCACACGTTGAAACTAATCCATCGAACAGGTAAAATTAAGTGGTCAACCTTCTGACCAAATGACTCCTATCTAGATTCCATCAAGATGTTTGACTGAAACGCTCGCCCGTTAATCATTTCTCCGTTACACCTGTTGTAGCCACTCCTTTGTGCCTTCATGTTTACGCACACTGTATCTGTATTTGTTTATTATTCATGTTACGTTTTCAGTTTACTTAGCAACTGCTAATCTTACTCTTCATCCTCTTTCGTTGCGACTTCCTTATCTTTTTATCTTAGTTATTTTATCACATTTTCTTTACAATTTATAACTGCATACAGTCACCTCAAACAAAACCAAAATCAACACCTAAATTCGTTTTACTAATTCTTGTCTAGAGCATCACCATCTATCACAAGAACTAAAGTGAAATTCAACTGTTATAATAACCATATATTTCGAGCTCCTAGTTCTGTTTAAGTCTCGATGAAAATCGTTTAGCCAAAACGTTAGTTACCAATTACTTTTTCTTTAAAGTTAATTTAATCATTTCTTTGTATTTTTAGATTTTGTCGAACACTCAGACCTACACTTTGTATAAAAGTAAAAATAGACACATAAGTTGTTTCTGGTTTCAGTTGCTTATCTGAAATTGCAGTGTTTCTGTATCATGTTCTATCAATTAACTTATTTGTAGCAAGCAAAGACGCATGTTCGAATACAGCCCGCTTCTAAGGTTTCACTACTTGACAAAATGTTGAACTTCAGATGATGGTGTTTGTGTTTGGAAGATTAGATAACAGAATACATAACGTGCCCTTAGAGGCTACTTTCCTTATGGGCTTAAAGACATATTAAAAAGATAGCTGGATGCATTTTATCCAACAGTGTATGGTGAGTGCAAGTAAGAAACTATGAAATATTGGATAACTCATTTTAGGCCTATTTTGCTCAGCGGAGGCAGCAGGTAGTATGTACAGAGAGAGAAAAGCGCTCAATGTTGATAATGAAATCGCCATATTAGCATTTCTTATTTTTGGGCAACATTTTGATTGCCTATCACCATTTTATAATTATAGGGGGATATTTACCCCATCTGCATTTGTGTCTATACCTATTGTTTTTGTGGAGCGATTTTGTTACTGTCTACGTATTTGCACTTGACATATTTGCTACATGATGTATATTAATAGAATATACGAAGGACATAACCATGAAGATCACTTTGAATGACCTCAACGATTTTGTCATAGGGCAGGCTCACAATGCCCCATTCTATACTACTACGAATTATTTTCCTAAACCTCTCCATATCTAACTTATTTGCCTGTCGACGGTCTTCTAAGTTACCTGGTATTTTGCATTAAATGTAATGAAGACCTTTCATTAATTATTATAATTAAATATTTGTATGTTTTCTTCACAGAACCCAATTAACTTTTGAAATACATTTTTCGAAACTTTTTATCTACCAAATTGCTCGCGAGTCCATCATAACTTTGATGATTGTAAGACCCCAATAACATGTGTAACGAATTTGTACTATATATTTATTTCAATATCAACATTTGTTTAGATTAAATTTACATTTAGAAACATACATAGCTTATACTGGTAAATATGTATTGCAAAACTCCCGCCTATTCTCCAAAGTAGTAGAAAGTTATCGAGAGTAAGAATCAACAACATA
>NW_013665673.1:1259434-1271983 GCF_000517525.1 Limulus polyphemus | reverse complement strand
AATCATTTAACTTCAGTGGATTCTCATCGGACATTAGTATTTTTACGAAAACATTATATAAAATCATCGTGGAAAATTCAGCGTGTATGACTGGTAACTAACGAAGGTTAAATGAATTACACCTACGTCAACTCGCTCTAACCTCGATAAAATATCGAAGAAGTTCCAGACTAGAAAGAAGACTTTATATTGCTTGTAAGTTTGTAAAACGTTTGTATATAAATCATTGTGTGTAACAACTATTTGTAATAACTGTTATTGTAAATTGTATTGTTGTGTGTATATTAAAACGTATTTGTGTTAAAAAGGAAAACTGTGTGTATCAATCTTGTTGGCAAATACCATAAACTGACTATATATCGGCTTTTACGTAACTGCTAAATCCAAAGTATAATTTAACTACTAAATTTAAAGTATCATTTAGTTCGGTTTCAGACCATTTGAAATTCTAAACAATGGGAAACACCGTCTTGTTTTCAGTCCAACTTTTGAAAGTTTGACATTACCTAACAGCTTTAGAAGTAATCTATGTATGGTTTATAATACTGGAGAAAATTGAATTTTAATAATATTGACAAAAATGTTCAATTATAGCGTTGGCAGTAAAGTCTATTAAGTGTTTTTATGTGTATATCTATAAGCAGGTGATTGAATACAGCTGCTTTCCTTTTTACATGAAACTAAAATGCAGACTTAAGTCTCCTGAAAACAAAAAATATATTTCACAATAATGTCTGCTTTCTCACGTGGCTTCTGGATAGAGATTTTACTTGAACCAATCTCACGAACCATTACTTTTTCTTTTACTTTTGTATGAGTTATTGCATTTATTGCTTATCAGTTTAGTGCACAGTGATTTGAAGTTTAAAATAAAAAACTAACAGTTTTCTTTAAGTGGATTTCTATTGTTCTTTTTACGTATAAGGTAAACTAATAAAAATATAATGGGCTTTTAGATAGAAACGTAGGGAAAGAAGACGTGCTTTTCAAATTAGATATTACAAGATATGTTTCATGTAATATGACACCTGAAGAGGTTTATTAAGACAACATCCTCCAAATTCAAATTTCCTCACGACTAGTTGATGGGATTTCCCACTGATTCCTTAAAGAACTCCTCCAATTGTAGTTTCGGAGATACAAAGTTAAATAGGACGGGGGCAACTTGATAAACTACTCTCGACTTTCTTCGCATAATCTGGTTAATATTTCTTGCCAGAGTTTAAACGTTTCGGCCTATGCTGTCTCGGAACTATATATATCACAATAGATTTGTGGCTAACCATTCGAAATTGGACTTTCTTAACGAAATTTCCTACTGATTTTCTAAACTTTTCTGTTGCAACCATTTAAGCATGAAAAAATAGAATAAGATAAGCTTTACAACAACCCCCATGACTGATTGTCTTGGAAAATGTTGAAACGGCTTACTGCAGATTGCTCACATCTTCTTGCCTGAGTTTGAGGTTTCAGAACTGTAGGGTGAAATAAACGAGGAACTAGCTTCCTTACCTTGCAAACCCTGCACTAATGTTTGTTAGTAGTTCTTGTAATTTTTGATACAGCCGTTTCAAAGACATAAAGCCTTGTAGGTTGAAGGGTTAATTTGATGCCGGTCTCCTCACCTTTATGTTTCTTCATTCAGCTTTGCTACAATTACTCGCTAAGTTTTCCCGAATTTAAATTTTAAATGCGTTATTGGATTTACTGATAATGAGTACAGTGCGTAATGGTTTGAAATTTTGTTGTATAACGTGAAACATAATAAGTGTGGTGCTAACGTTAAGTTAGCTCCTTAACATTTAGCTTTATAATTCCGAAATAACAACAGTAAAAAATCTTAAACTCGGACAAGAAATGCTGATAAAACTCGTGAAGAAAATCGGAGGTGGGGGTCAGTTATGCAGCTAGTTTCCTCAATCTGTTCTAATATATTTGTTTCTTTGTAATTAAGCACAAAGGTACACAATGGGCTATCTGTGCTGTGCCTACCACGGGTATCTAAACCCGGTTTATAGCGTTGTAAGTTCGCAGACATACCGCTTGGCCACTGGGGGGCATTGTAATATATAACGGTACCATCAGAAATTCTTAATCTTGAGTAGAAATACCTCGCAAAACTTTATTAAGAAATTTGGAGGTCTGTGTAAGGAGAAGGAGGAAGGCTCTCTTGATGGATCCTCTGCAGTGCCTCCGCTTTATTACTTAACATTTAAAGTTTTTGATGATCATTTATCTAATAATTAAAAGTTATAATGATAAAAAGTAAGTAATTTTCGTTGGACGATAACCGTTACAAACTAATACTTTTGTTTTAACCAAGACTTGAAACAAAGAGCTGATGAAATATATTTTTTGTAATTTAAAATACTTTGGGCTTTAGAGAGATGAACCTCAGATAAACTGTGCAAGGTTTAAGTTAATTGTCAATACATCTAAAGTGTTTTGGAAAAAGGCAAACTACCTATTATCATTGATATCATCAAGTATACTAGCCACACAACACCTTTCGTTTCGGTGAATCGAGTCAGCTTTCTTAGAATACGATGATACATTAGTATTACTCAACTTACGGACCATCTTTGTCTTCTACATGCAACAGAGTAAACAAAGATTATCTTTTTTTGGCCCACTCTGTATGTTTGTACAACTATATATGTGATCCCGTGCATCTTTTTTTTTTGAGTTAGCAGTATATTTCGATCATGTACTCCATTATATAATGTCAAAGATAATACTTTATTAATGTATTCATATTTTCTATACGAGTGTTTCTTCTTCTTTGATGATAATACTGCAGATACAGTCTTAATGTGTCGTTAACATTAGAATATAATTTGTGGCCCAGCATGGCCAGGTTGTTAGGGCACTCGACTTGCAGTCTGAGGGTCGAGGGTTCGAATCCCCGTCCCACCAAACATGCTCGCCCTTTCAACCGTGACGGTCAATCTCACTATTCGTTGATAAAGTTGGCGGTGGGTGGTGATTACTAGCTGCCTTCCCTCTAGTCTTACACTGCTAAATTGGGGACGGCTAGCGCAGATAGCCCTCGTATAGCTTTGCGCGAAATTAAGAAAAAACAACAACAAACAAACAAATAAACAGAATATAATTTGTTCTACGAAGTTGTACTGATTATTAATGTAATATAATAATATTTTGCTTGGAACAGTTTCTGTTTACTGAAAAGTTAGTTGTGCTAAAGGTACATTTGTTTTTTTGTGGTTACATATATGTATATGCATATACATGTATGTATGATGAGGTACGTAAGCCTTTTCTATATTTTCTTGTTTATGTTAAAGGCCTTCTAAACATCAAATTGTGATAATATTTGGTGTTATGGACGGATAACAAATGCAAGAGAAGTGAAAAAATATATGTGAACAAAATCCATTCAGAGAGTGGAATGAAATTTCAAAGCATTTACTCGTAAGCTTTTGTGCTTTATTATACAGTTTGAACATACATCGTGGTTGAAGCCCCATAGAAAACACTAACCTAATAGGGGTCATAAAACTAAGAGTACAGTCATTTATCTCAGGTTATTTATTTTATTCTATACCTAAACTGGAATTGTGGTATTCCTTTAAATGAAACATTGAGACCAGTGAATTATATACACTTATGTATGTATATATGTATATATTAGGAAATAAATCGAGACGACCATACTATAATTTTGGAAGCTTAAAGTTAGTACCTTCAGCTTGCAGTTGTAAATCATGTATTTAAGATCTTTTGACTTATCTTTTCCTAAATAACCTGATCACTCAATAGGTAACACAAAGTATTCAAATGTAACAAATGATTATTTATTCAGAAGTTAACGTTAGAATATTGGTAATGGAGTTAAGCATAATAATTTTACGGTATAATTCTTACATAATATAATTGAATTTAAGGCCAGAAGATGAAAAAAAATCCATATTAGAACTAATGTGGGAGACACGTTAATTACTTCGTTAATTACATGAATTGTAATGTAGTAATGTAATACCTGTTATGTTTGTACGATTACGAACTTAAATCTATGAGCATAAATGTTTTAAAAAGTTCCTTCTTGAATTTAAACATATTTGTTTTGATGTATGGTGAGGTTTAATTGCAAATTATGCTTGAAATTAATTAATTAATTTGTAGTAAAGTTGACACTACCGGTTCTCCATTGTGGCCATTGGCACTTAATGTGTACTATCTGTAGTTATTTGATGTTCACCTTAGTCCATTCCCCTTTTTTATTTATTGCTTAGAATTAATTAGCTTATTGTTTGCTGTTATTAACTGTTCAAGCAATTATTAACTAGAAAAAAAAAGATGTAAACAACGCTTTGTCTCTTATCCAACAATGTAATTTATATTCCCTCTAGAAACAAATAAGGTTTTTTATTCAAAATGGATGTAGTTGAGTTTGTTTCTTAATTTCGCGCAAAGCTACACGAGGGCTATCTGCGCTAGCCGTCCCTAATTTAGCAGTGTAAGACAGCTAGTCCCAGTGTAGGGACGGCAGCTAGTCATCACCACCCACCGCCAACTCTTAGGCTACTCTTTTGCCAACGAATAGTGGGATTGACCGTCATATTATAACGCCCCACGGCGAGCATGTTTGGCGTTACGGGGATTCGAACCCGCGACCCTCAGATTGCGAGTCGAGCGCTTTAACCACCTGGCCATGACGGGCCTGAAGTTGAGTTATAAGAAACGCTGGATCAGCCTACTTATGACAGAATGATATTTCTCCTTTCTAAGGCCTTCACTTTTCATTAAGCATTATTTATAGGGTTTTAATATATATTATTTCGTTGAACGATACAGTTGTCCCCCAGTGGCACAGCGGTATGTCTGCGGACTTATAACGCTAGAAACCCGGTTTCGATACCCGTGGTGGGCAGAGCACAGAAAGACCATTATGTAGATTGGTGCTTAACTACAAACAAACAATACAGTTAGTTTGGCATTTCGTGCATTTTTTTCTTTCTTTTAATGTTGTATATCGATTTTTCATGTACTTCTCTTGTAAGGTAGAAGGAACATTTTTGTAAAAAGCTTTATGAGTTCTTAAGAATTTAAAAAAATTAGAAAATAATAATTTCACCAACTAATTTAATACTTCCTCTGCTTTAATACAAAGCTATATGCTGTGGGTTATCTACGCTCCGTCATTCACAGGGAATTGAACCTCCGATTTTAGCGTTCAAGTTTGCTCTAAAGTTGAAATCTGACAATCTACAGGTGTCAGAAAAGTCTACAACCATAGGTGATTTGCAGCTTTTCTTAATTTTGAATACGTGACTTATTATGGCGCTGTCAAACCTGAGAAGATCGAAGTATTTCTGCTGTTAATTCAAAGTTGTACCGAATTACAAGGACAACATTCAGAATACATTCTTAAAATTTCGTTTAAATGCCTATGGTTCTAGACTTTTCGGACATCCTGTACGTATCTCTACCGCTGTATTGGTCCAATGTCAATGGCTATCTCTTACTAGCTTTATTTCACCTTCCTACATTGTGGTTTGTACCCTAATGTAAATGTCTTTACAAACACACACATGTATATATGGATTTGATGGAAGTAAATCAAATCAGATGTCATCAGCACTATTGTTATCATCTGCGACAGAAGATTTGTTGTTGCTGCATGCAATAGCAAGACTCTGTGCGAGATCTCAGGTTTGAGACACATGCACGCCTCCGACTTTGACAGTTGCCATAACATCCACATGATGAACATTGTAGTATGGCCAGAGAGGTATAAGGTAGGTCAAACCAGTTAATTTCTCTTTCGCCCGCAAACTATTACGAACATGATCTCAATTGGGGTGGTCTGCCAGTAAGCCATCCCGCCTTCATTTGCTTGGAAATGTGATCGCAAAATGTGTTTTCGCTTAGCATCCTTTTGTAGGAGATAACTATTGTGTATTTACACTTCTAGATTTGCAGAATATGGAGCAGTGTGCTTCACTGATATTGTTGCCATCTTTTCTAAAGAGACTACACAAAAATATTTTAGTGTCTTCCAGCAGTAGTTACTGTGAAGATACTGTGCTCCAAGACGATGTACAGTCTTTGATTTAATTAGCTGTAATGCCCTTTTCTTTCTATGGCCTCCAAATGCATGTACAGAATCACACCCCTTGAAACCATGGAGTTCTAGAAATGCTTGGCACACTGTATTTCCTACCTTTTCAATCAGAGCAGTGCAAGTATGCTGATAAACTTTCTGTGTGTTTGAGCTCCTGCATCAAGAATGATCTGTGCTGGAATATATTCCTGTAGTATAACAGGCCAAAACTTCCACATCCAGATCAGACGATTTGCCCGTAATGGAATCATATCCATTTTGTGTTGCGTGTAAAGCATATGCAAGAACATTATTTTGACTGTTTTTTTCCTGATTACAGTGAAGATTTGTAACATCATTGACAAGCACATTGCCATCCAACTAATTAAATCTGCTACATGTAAAAGACAGAGTGTTTCTGACCTTTCGGGTACATTATACCAAGGATCACTGCTGTAATATGATAATATAATTTAACTATTTATGACTTGCTTTTCCCTGTGGTAAGACCTTCTTCTATTGAGCATTGATATAATATAGCCATTGGATAGGTATCTCTACTTTTTGAGTAGCCCCCAGTGGCGCAACGGTAAGTCTGCGGACTTACAACGCTAGAAACCGGGTTTCGATACCCGTGGTGGGTAGAGCACCGATAGCCCATTGTGTAGCTTTGTGCTTAACTTCAAACAATCATTCAACTCTTCGAATATCAACTATTACTGGTTTTTTTCAGGTAAACAAAGCCCCATTTTTACATAAAAATTAAGGGTTATGGGCATTTTATCCTGCAACTTAATTAAACAAAGTACAAGGATGTCATATTTATGTAATTGTCCTAATAAAATATTTGACAATTTTACGCAAATAATTCATAATTTTGTTACAGTTTGTTCCTTTGAATTATCGTTGAAATGCTGTTCGTTGTGTTGGTGATCTTCACTAGATGGTTGTTAATGATGTCGGTAATCTTCAATAAATGGCTGTTCATGGTGTAGGTAATCTTTGTTAAAGGGCTGTTTGTAATGTCGACTGTCTTCGGTGAAAGGGTGTTCAAGATGTGGTGATTTATTAAACATGTTAAAATTATGTTAAGTTAAATTTTCGTTCTTCTGAAGAAAGTAATGTTCATAGTAAGTTCTGTGTTAAACATCAATAAGATACATTGCTTTAAAAATAGTAAGTATTGCCATTGTATCCGAGATCTCTGCAGCACACACACACGCACACACGTATATATATATATATATATTGTGTAACACTCAGATAGGAATTTCACACTGATTACTAATGTTAAGAATGTTCACCTTGATTATGCACAAGAAATTTGACTAGACTCTTCAATTACGTTGATATCAAGCAGGTAGGAAGTTGTTTGGTAATCAATACTGCCACTTTTTCTGTTGTCTAGTATTTGAAGGCACAGAAAATTATTGATGTGAAACCATTTTCTGCGAACTTTCATCTTTGCCTTCTGGACTAGACTGCTGCTTTGGTGTTTTTCGTGTGTGTTTATTTTTAAGTGAAACCGGTGGTATAGTAATATATATATATATATATATACCCTTACCAGGAGTTCAAGCGTCATGAAACTCTTAACTTCGTTATTTTTAGGAGACCAATAGCTGTAAGTCCCTGAACGAAGATCATTCTATAGCATAGAGTTGAAGACTAGTAATTACAAACTATTTAGATTTCTACCGCAGCTGCAGACGCGATCCCTCAGTATTATTTATCATAACTAAAAATAAAGAACGTATGAGAGTACGTGATAGTACTACAAAGAATTCCAAAGTTTATATATCTCAGAGAAAGAATAAAATTGTTGTTTCTTAATAAGATATATTTTAACGAGCTATTAAACAGATATTTTTAGGATGAGAGCAAACATTTTTGTAACACTTAAGTTAGGTGATTCTATAAAGAAAGGATATATAAGTTTTCTTGTTCGATATAATTAGTAAAGAATATAGAATAAAGACAACACTTATAAGACTCGATTGCATAAACAATTTTATCTTAATTCCTATTATAAAAAAGATAACGACATAACTTCTGTAAACTTATCTATAAAGCTTGTGAGTTTTCTATGCTGACCAATCTCTCAGTTGCCTTCCAGTGGTACAGCGGTTTGTCTGTGGACTTACAGCGCTAGAAACCGGGTTTCGAAATCAGTACTGGGCAGAGCACACATAACCTAATGTGTAGCTTTGTGCTTAATTACAAACAAACAAACTCTCAATGTTCGTAAATGTACTTGCTTTTCTGAAAACATCAAATACCTGCAATAGCGTGGTAAATTCTTTACTTTGATCTGTAGAACAAATCCATCAAAACATGTGTGTTCATCTTTACTTAAGTCATCCTTACTGTACCAAAATGACAAACTACTTTTTTTTTTATTTCGCGTAAAGCTACAGGAAGGAATATTTGTGCATAACTGTCCAAAATTTTGAACTGATAGATTACTGAGAAAAGCGGCTAGTCAAAAACACCCACTTCCAATGCTTAGGAGAATCTTGGCTGACCCAATATTGAAACTTGTCTGTCACTCTTATAACGCCGCCTCGGCTCTCAAGTACGCTGCGCATTTTTGTGGCAATGAAACACGAAAACCAATGTTAAACCGACCACGCCTGGCTCCAACAAGTTACTAGGAAGAACATTATTTAGAAATAAGTTGTTTTATCTGTCATTGAGAATCATTAAATATTAATTTATGTATACATATATGAACGGTAAAACATGTTATAGAATTCAATCCATTAAATATGAAATAATTAATAATAATCTAAACCATTATTTAACGCCCTAGTTTCTCTGTGTGTGTGTTGTCCACTTGTAACTGGTGTACCGCTAGACCTGGGATATACCCTTAGGGCCCCCGGGAGTGACATAGGAGAGTCGTGTTCGGATCTGACCCCTTCCACTATGTAACCCCCGGGAAACCTCTAATATATTAAGTCTTCTCCTCACGTTCAACGGGCATGTTAGTTAGTGAAATGTAAAGTACAAGTGGTTACTGACAGCCAGTTGCTTTCCTACTGATTGGTGGTCTGCGCACTGACAAACATACTACGACAAAAATCCACAACTGGAAAGAGAACCTGTGATAACTTCCTCTAGCGTGTAAACGAATAAATAAAAAACAATATAAATGACTAAACCAATCGTGGAACACTTTGGAATATCTGTTCTTTTGTCTTTCTAATTACAAAATACCAGCTATTTTGAATTTACTGAAGTATTTGTTTTTGTTTAAAAGTAATATTCCGGTCAATTAACTTATAGCGACAATGAAAAATATTTCTCTATATCAGCTGATCTTTATGAACATGCATGCACATATCGATTTTTTTTTTTTTGCATATCACAAGTACAAACAACGTCTAAATTTCACATATTAAAATAAAATATTAGTGTGGAACGGCATTTAAAAAGTTGTCTAAATCTTACAAATTTAAATATTCTAATGTGCTCTTAATTGCTTTTCATCCTTATTTAACTGTCAAATAGAGTTACTGATTGAGTTACTTGAAACCCAAACACACTTGAAACAGCATGTACAAAAAACTTTATAATCACTTTACACACACTGTTGAGTAGTAAACAAACCAACTGCAGAGTAACAAGCCATCAAAGCACTTGAGAAAGTTGGTAGAGTAAAAACAAAAATTTCACAAAACCAAAACTTTGTCAATCTGACTGACTAATATTATTGGAAAGTTATAGTTCTTTCCTGTATTCACCTTATGCAAATCTAAATGCACATAATTGAATTAAGCTACCTTGGCTAAAAGCATTTTTCTTAGTTTTACTTATAATCTTGATAATAAGATGTAATAACAATAACCATTTTGCACCACTAATAACGAGCTAAAAATACACTAGTATCCATATTCTATGATTACGAGCACATTCTGTGAGTTGCCAAATAACAATCTGCGATCATATCACGTGCAGGTGCACGATTACTTATGCACACGTGCTACGTGATCAGCCTGCACTGTATCTGCCAGATAAAAAAACACGACTATGTAAATTCTCTAGATCTAGCTTCTAACAATTATATAACCTTTGAAAGCAAAGTTTTCTGTTCTTTGCATCTGACTCGAGGGTTCTTTGTTCGACAAAGTAATTCTATCATAGCAGTCGGTGCCTAAGACGTGAGGACGAACTCTACCACTGCCGAAGTCTGACTGAAAACAAGAATGATAAGTTGTATAATTTGCCTTTGCATTGTTTTCAAACTATGTGTAACTTATTAACAACTAAGGTTATACTTGAAATGCTGTGAATTTTAAAATATGTCTTTTAAGGAAATAAAATATTATGTTGATAACCTTGAAAAGTCTTTGTTCCAGCAAAGAGAGCATTGCTGGAACAATATAGATAAGGTTAGAGCTGAATATGCGAAATAAACCTTAACCATTAATCCAACCAAAGAAAATGCTGCCAACCTGGCTAAGTGAAAAAACCTATAGCAAAGATATCAGTAAAAGCCAGGAAATGTCGAGAGATAGCTCTAATAAAACTGCAAGAATGATAGGCCTACAGGCCAGTCACTCTCGAGACTTAAAACCAAGAAAAGCTACGAGAATGATAGGCCTACAGTCCAGTCACTCTCAAGACTTAGTACTAAAAGAGACGTGAATAAAAAAATCAATACGTTGAAATGGGAGCATCAAAAAGTAAGGAAACAAGGTAGGAATGGGCAGGATAACATTACAACAGTTGATGGTTTTTGGAATGGTGCAACCTCAAAGTGGGTGTTGCCATTGATGCTTTTTGATGCTTTTATTCCAATTTCTATTTTTTAATTTAAAAATTGTTTAAACTTGTTTTATTACTTAAATATTCGTCGTTTAAGTGCTAGAGAGCTTATATAGAACGCTAAGATTAGGGATTCGATCCCGGTGGTGCACACAGACGAAATAAACCATTTTGCAGCTTTGTGTTTAACAACGTAACAATCAAACCTTTAAGTACAACTACTCAAACAAACATATCCACATATTCATGCGCTTATTGCATAATTTGAACAGTAAAATCTAATAAAATCAAGAAATTAAAAAAATACGTTATGATTTCTACCAGTTTCATTCATTCTTCTGTGGTAAAAATAACCGATTTTAGTTATTTGTTAATGATATTAAATTAACTATAAACACTTTTCGGGAGAAAATTCCATAAAAAATGTCGTACGCACTAACATAATGAGAAAGTTCTTTCAGATCAACAGTTAGATGATTTATAGAGATTTCTGAAGCTACTTGAGTTTATCATGATTAAGTAACGTATAATGTTGTTGTATTCATAGGAGTGATAACCCATAGACTTGGTAACATACAAATGATTTGTTTGTTGTTAAACGAAAAGCTACCCAATGGGCTATCTGCCAATTGAGCTACATGCCAATGCAGATATCGAAACCCGATTTTTAGCGTTATAAGCTCTCAGACTTACCACTAAGCTACTGGGGAGAAAAACAAATGACTAAATATTTCGAGAGGACCTATCATTATTTACAGACTGGCCATACAAGTAATTCTAAATTTAAACGTGCTTATAGTCTTATTTTAACATACACAGTATATATTCACATAGTATGAATGTGTTAGAAGATATTCCTAAAATGGTTTCAACTTTTCCTTGCCATTTATCTAATTTATCCAATTTATCTTTTATTTATCTATCTTTGACATCGCCAAACGCTAAATGATAATGAATATTAAATACTATCAGCTAGCCTATGTTTCAGTATTTAATGAGATGAAATTAAAACATAGAAGTTATCACATCTAACATTAAATCTACGACTGTACTTGAAGCGAACAATTAAGTGTTTCTGTGTTCTTATTGGGAACCCTTAATTTCACTTCGCTGATGGTTGGAACTCTTGTCTCACAATCTGCGGGACGCAGTCTCGAATCCTCATCACTGAACATGCTCGCTCTTTCAGCCGTGGGGGCGTTATAATGTTACAGTCAATCTCACTATTCTATGGCAAAAAGGTAGCCCAACAGCTGACGGTGGGTTGTGTTGATTAGCTGCCTTCCCTGTAGTTTATTTCTGCTACATTAGGGATGGCTAACGTAGATAGCCCTCGAGTAACTTTGCGTGAACTTAAAAACAAAACAAACCAAATAATTGCATTCCATTTCCCTTTATTGAGGTTGTACTTATTCCTATCAGGGATTGACTTTTACTGATATAAATAACAATTTCCTGTTTATAACAATTATCATCGTCTCTATATCTGGATTTTTGGTCTCTTTTTTTTTCATCTCTAGGTCTTTTTATATTTATTTCTCAAAACTACATGGCCAGGTGGTTAGGGCGTTCGACTCGCAATCTGAGGGTCGCGGGTTCGAATCCCCGTCCCATCAAACATGCTCGCCCTTTCAACCGTGGGGGTGTTATAATTTGACGGACAATCCCACTAGTCGTTGGTAGAAGAGTAGCCCAAGAGTTGGCGGTGGGTGGCG
>NW_013665673.1:1252130-1259171 GCF_000517525.1 Limulus polyphemus | reverse complement strand
CAAACAAACAAACAAACAAGCAAGCTGTCCGAATGGGAGGTTCTCTAATTTCTTAGTGCTATAATCCCCTAATCCTTTAGGGACTGAGCAAAAGTCGTCCGCTATTCCACTCTCTCAACCCAAACTGATTCTCACATGGAACGTCAAAACACATCTTCCCCTATTTTCTTGAAAACATTCAACTATATTTTTGTTTTCATTCTCAGCTGTGTTTGTTTCTAATCTCGATGTTATTTTAGGCTCCAAAATTCAGAGTATTATCACGCTAAATTGTTTCACCACCCAATCTTTTGCAGAATACTGATAATTTTATTCTTTTCGCATGTACTACCTTATAGATCATAATCTTTGTCTTGAAATATATATTTATATATATCTCTGCAACTATTCAAAACGTTCGGTCTTTTTGTTTATATATATGTGTGTATATATAAACAAAATTATATATATATCGCTACAATGAAAAAGTTAGTTCACAGTCTTTTATATATAAACGATTAATCGGTAAATATTCTCCGTCTTCTCAGTTCCATCTTTAATGTTCATGGTTGGAACCAATAAGTTCATAAATTCTTAATGTTCCATTAATTTGAATAACCAGACATTCACATACAACATCCGTTTTAACTGTAACTGGATGGACCTTAGGTCCCGTCTCTATACATAATATATATTAGTTTTAATCAGAGTGTGGTCACAGGTTGAACTTAATAACTCGGGTGCGAGAAGGCATCTGTTTTTATATGGCTATTCGAGGGTTTATATCGTACTTTTATTGCGTCCTTAACTAACTGGTACGTCCTGACCTTTCCTGAAATACACTTTCATAATTTCCTACAATCTCACGCACTTTCTCCTTTGTTTAGCGGTTAATACTTCAAAACGTTTAACATGCTCTGACTACTCATAAGGATGTAAGATAGTTTTATGCTCGTTCTCGATATTACTAGTCTCGCAACAGGTCATCAGACAAGTTTCAGGTGCGCCTCTAGTGTACCATGTACTGCTTCTCCATCCCGTACGTCTATGTCATATTTTATTTTACCGATACACTTAATTATAGGGAAAGGAGCTATCTACCTTGCTGTTAAACTATTTTCGGATACCAAAACTAATTTATACACTTTTAAGTTCTCGTTCTCTAACATTCTTATAACAGTGAAGCTTTTGTTTATCCTCCTGAGTTGTTCTAATCGCTAACTTCTACCCCTTTGCCTCAAGCTGGTCACATATGCTAACAAATTTTGTGACTCGGCTTTGTTTCTGGACCAGCTTATTTTGAGGACTTCTCAATATGCAAATAGCACAAAAGGCAATATCACATCCCAGCAAAGAGGATTCTTCTGCGCAGTTACTCTTACCATCGCTTTAATTGTCTTATTTGCTCTCTCATACATCCCATTTGTTTGGGGTCAATAAGTACAAGAGTGTTTCGTTTTTACTCCTGTAGCCTTCCATAATTCTTGAATTATTTACGATTGAAAATTACTACCCAAATCTGATAAGAATTCATCAGGAAACCCGACCCATGAGAATATCACTATCAGCTCTCGCACTAGTTTCTCTGCTGTACTACTGCTTCTACATATCTAGTGGCAGAATCAACTACTGTTAGAATATATTTATTCCCCTGTTCTGTTACAGGAAGTGACCCAATAATATCGGAACTAAAAAATCACCAATAACTAGTAAATTAACCCTGAGGGCTTTCATGTCCCTCTTACCAGCTATCTGACATGCTGGACAGCTCGTTAAATCTCTATATCTCCAAGCGTATCCGTGCCCGGCATGGCCAGGTGGATAAGGCGCTCGACTCACAATCTGAGGGTCGCGGGTTCGAATCCCACTATTCGTTGGTAAAAGAGTAGCCCAAGAGTTGGCGGTGGGTGGTGATGACTAGCTGCCTTCCCTCTAGTCTTACACTGCTAAATTAGGGACGGCTAGCGCAGATAGCCCTCGTGTAGCTTTGCGCGAAATTACAAAACAAACAATCCAAGCGTATCCAGCCAATGGTAGTTTTTACTGCTCCTATCTTTCGTTTTAACTAAACCTAAATGGCTAGTCAACATTGCATCATGTCCCAACTATAATACTGTCTCTCTACATTCCTTTGGGAGCACTGTTAGATACCTACTATCTATTGCATCGTTCCCATTACATTTATGCCTCAACACCCCTTCTCTCAGGTAATGATAATTTCGCTCGAGTTTATTTACTCCGGTTCTTCTACCACGGCTTCACTACAGAAAACTCTCATCTTCTAACTGCCACTTAATTGTTTGCTCTCGATTTATATTTCCCTATTTTAACAGCATTTAAAGATTCGTCATTATTTGTATAGTTTTATGGGTGATTTGTTTATTCACTAACTCCTACTCACGTTTTAGAGTTTTCTTTAATCTCATTTGTGATGTGTCTACTTTGATTACGCGTCAATAATTCCGTCTGTTTGTTTGTAGTTAATCACAAAGCTACACAAAAGACTATTTGTGCTACTTTATGAATGCCAGGTCTAACACCCGAATTATCCTGACTTCCACTCACCATCAACTCGAATCTTCTCTTCTTCTGCTTATCTTCTAACTCTAGTTCTAAACTTTTTTTTTTCTCGACTTCTAAGTGTTTCATTTCTAACTGTATCTTTGCAAATTCTAAATCATTACCAAGATATCCTTTGCGAAAGCCACTCACAGTTCTGGTATTTCCACTAAGCCCAAGGTTAGAAAAATTATTTATTGTGACTCCCGCCTCAATTAAAACTTCACATATCTTGTTGTCAGTGATTTCCAATTCATATCCATGCTAGCATTACTTCTTTACTCTTAAACACTAAACCACCTAACTTATAACCAATAAGAATTAACTGAACCATTGTCAAAAATTAAACAGGTAAGATTAGAACAAAAAAGAAACTTACCCTCTTTTCAGACTTCACTGCTTCATCCATTTGACTTTCCTTCGTGTTTTTTGTTGATGTGGTTCCAACTTCAAACTCTTTTTTTTTTTTCGTCCATGGGTTTCGATTCTTAATGAATCCTACTTTTGAAACCATTTTGTTGTTGCCTTCTAACACCACCTTGTTATTATTGTGCTTACCCTTCAACTTTATTAAGGTTGTACTTATTACTATCATGAATTGATCCATACTAAATTGCTGTTTATTACGATAATCGATAACAGATTTAGAACTAGGTTTTTTTCCTTACTGGCAGCATAAGACTTCTTCCTTCGTCTCTCTCTCTCTCTCTTGGTTTTCGGTCTCTCATACATCTTCCTGACCTTTCCTCCTGTTAAACTACTGTCTTCTATTTTTATTTCTCAAAACCACACCAACTAGTCCCTTTCTGTCGACTTTCTACACCTGTTTTCCATAATTAAGATTATAACACTAATACTCGTAGGAGTTTCGTAAATTCCGAAAAAAATCTGGCAATCCTTCCAATACTTTTTAGCCACTTAATGTTATAATCCCCTAATCCCTTAGGGACTAACCAAAAGTCGACTGCTTTCTGACTTCTCTTAACCCCAACCGATTCTTACACCAAACTTCATGACAGTTCCTTATGTAAATTAATTTCTTTAGGGCGTCTTTTATTAAAAGTATTGGTTGGAATGTTTAATATATCTATGTTTATTATTTTATTATTTTAAGTATTGTATTTGCATTATAGAAATAACTTTGCACTGTTAGCTTGGTATATGGATTTAATACTACCCTAATCTCCTAAGTTAAGCGGACCTCGTGAGATATTATTAGGTTCATGGCCGAATATATCGTCAACAACGAGGCTATAGAACTTATGAAACAATGTATTCTAGTCTTTATAGGTAAGAACGTAAGAGCAGTATATTTGATTATCTATACTCGTTATCGTTTGTCCCCCGGTGGTATAGCAATAAGTCCATGGATTTACAATGCTATAATCAGTGGTTCGATTCCTCTCGGTGGACACAGCAGATAGTTCGATATGACTTTACTGTAAGGCACACACACAATGTCGTCCATTTTTTTAAAATAGATAAATTGTTCTGACATGAAGTCAATTCTAATTGCTATATTTATTACAATTAATAATCCCCTAGTGGCTCAGTGATATGTTCATGTACTTATAACGCTAAAAACCGGGTTTCGATACCCGTGGTGGGTACAGCACTGATAGACTGTTGTGTACCAAGCAAACAATCAATATTTTATGCATATTCCATGGGAAAAAATTGTAACAACAGAGTTTGATGACCGGACTGATTTAGTTAGTTTTTAAACGCTTATATCTCTCTTTTTTAATTCTAGAATTCTTTCATTACAATAATATCATAAAGACAAGATTGTTTTGTTATAATTGTAATATTGATTATTTTATCGCATCTTAATATTTCACTGATTTATGTTTCAATTTTTAAAATAAAAGCTTGTTTAGTGTTTAACGATTGACTTCTCTAATGTAATTTGCTTTCAGGGTATTTGCTTCAATGTTTTTATGTCAAATACAAAAGAATAAATTAACTTATCTCCAAGAAGAAATTGTGTTTGTAGGAGCAGGACCAGTTTTTGAGCTTTAGTATTTTATAAAAAAAAATATCTTGTTAATTGTCTCATAATTCCCATAAGTTGCTTTTAATTAGAATTAACTGAAACTCAAATCATGAAAGAGCCTGTTAGGAAAATATTTAGATTTTTATCATATGCATATTTTTCTACTGTGTTTTTGTTTAAAGATATTTAAAACATTCTATTTGTTATTTGCTATCCTAGAACTACTTGCGCTTGCTGTCCCAAATTTAGAAGTGATAGATTAGAGGGAGGCAGATTCTCAACACCACTCAACGCAAATCCTTGGGCTACTCTTTTACCAACGAAAAATGGGATTGACTGTGACATAATAACGCCCTTACGGCTGAAATAGCGAGAATTTTCGGGGACGGGATTTGAACTCGCGATCCGCAGATTGCGAGTCAAGGGCCTTAATTTCCAGGTCATGACATGCCCAATAGCATTCTAGCTACAATTTTAATACATTTTTATGGATATTTATGGCATTCTAGTTACAAATCTGTACTTGATGAAAATAGCTAGAAATTAATTAACATGATGGTTTGAAGAGTTAAAAATAGGGATTTTGGATTTCTAGAGCTAATACCTTCTATTACTTGATCAATATAACGGAATAAACATATAAATATACATGTATTTGTAGTGTATCAGAAGATAAAACTCATTATTACGTTTCAATTTTTTTTTTACCAAAATAAAAATATCGTTTGTGATAGTGCTACATTTCCAGAGTTTCCAGTATTTACAAATATAAACGTTTCAAGTCCATTTTTTACCGTACAAAAAATCCTCCTTCTCAAACTTTTAGAAAAGTATTTCGGTGTTCTAAGCTGTGGTTGCTTATTTGTATGAAATGTTTCATTTAAAATAAAACCTGGTGTTCGTATGAAAAGATCAAGGATGGCGTGAAACCACGTTGAAACATGAAAAGTGACTTTTACAACCGTTGATCGGTTTTAGTAAAGATTTTAATTTTCTTTTATAAAACGTTGTTCGTTTGTGGGTTTAGTATTCTAATGTTTGTAGTTCTAGATGTGGGATATTTTGGATTTGAGCACCTTTAAAATAAAACGAATCTGTTAGATTAATTTTAGACCTGATAAGTGGCGTAGTCTTATCATTGTGGTAATTAGTTTCTTTTGGATCTAACTCATTGGAATAAAGAGATCATCCAAGCAAGAGACGCTTTTTGTCTTTTTTTTTCTTGGCATTGAATGAACACATTCACTGTGTTTTCTGAAAAACAAATTAAACAGATACAATCAAATGCTAGGACTAAATTCAACCAAATACCACGATTTTGTCATTGATCTTATTTGTGTATTCGTTTTGAGCTTAAAATTTCGAAACATTGAATTTTTAAAGCCTTATGAACATAATTCTGTAGAAGGAAGATAACAGAAGTCTGTTTCAAGACAGTTTACTTAGGAATTAACTTATCTTCTCCGAGAATTAATTACTTTATTTGTCTGGCCATGAGTTAACTTTATACATAGTGCTGTTGAACTTGGTGCTGATAACATATAAGCAAGCCCTTGCTTAGTTTTTGGTAACTTTGAGAACAACAGCCCTTTTAGACATTGAACAGGAATAATCAGCAGAATTTTTACCAGTTTATTTTGCGATAAGTTTGTTGGTGGTTTTCTTTTCATACTTTTTTCGTGAAACGCACTAAGAACCTTATCTATGTTACGCAGAAGCGCCCCTTGGCGAATACATTATACCAGATAAATATAAATACTGAATAAAACTAGAATGTTAATCCGTCTTAGCTGATATAACCATCACAAAAAAATACTCACTTATCAAAAAAGCTTTGTTTTTCCCAGATGAAGTTGGTTGAAAAAAAAGTGGAAATGAATTTTTCATAGCTTATGTCACGCAGTTACTTCCACATTTCATCACGTTCCTTTTCTTCATAAACGTTTAAATGATACATTTAACATTTAGGTATGTTAGATTTCAGCGTTATTACATTCTCTTGTATGATGCCAATAGTTTCACGTACTCGTGTTTTTGCCAATGAAACGTTCTATTTTTCTAAGTAAATACTATTCCAACATACTTAACGGTGATTGTAAAGCTATTGAAAACCAACTTTACAGTGGGTTTCAGTTAGCATACGTTTTTAAGAAGTACTTTGATAAAATAAATTATCAAAGGCAAAGCAGTAATGATCGGAACAAAGTTGTAATCAATGGTAAGAAACCCTTGAATTACAAGGTGTAGTTATTTGATGATTAATTATATTGTTTTCTTAGGAAATCTATTTATGTTGAAGATAAGAGGTGTATGGAGCTGTGCCACATTCTACAAAACACACGAAAATCATAATTGTTGTTCCATTTCATTTTGCATGATTTCATACTATGAACAGGCCCGGCATGGCCAGGTGGTTAAGGCACTCGACTCGCAATCTGCGGGTCGCGGGTTCGTATCCCCATCCCACCAAACATGCTCGCCCATGCAGCCGTGGGGGCATTATAATG
>NW_013665673.1:1250056-1252109 GCF_000517525.1 Limulus polyphemus | reverse complement strand
CTAAATTAGAGACGGCTAGCGCAGATAGCCCTCGTGTAGCTTTGCGCGAAATTCAAAAACAAACAAACAATACTATGAACAACTGAACGATATCGCTGTAAAACATATTTTTTCTATATCTCATGCATTTAAATCGATGTTTAAGGTTGTCATGCTTGCAATTTGTAGTGTGATACAGAAACATATTATAACTACAACAAACGAATGTGTTAGTCACGAGTGAAAGTGAACGTGAGTTGCATGTAGTGAAGTCGAACTTGTATCAATGCTCATTCGATCTATACAAAAGGAAGAAAAAATATGGAAGTAACCACTATCTGGTAGCACAGATAAAGATAGTTCTTAGTGTATGAAAAACTTTTATAGACGTTTTTCTCCTTTTTTTCAGAACTGTAGAAGTCATATTACCATAGAAACCTAAAAAGAAAGCTACGTTTGTATTCTTGTTACGCAGCGGAAACATTGGTTAAGTTAAATCTCTTTAATTGCGAATTTGAGAAATATTACTTTTAAATGTTTTTAACTTCGTAAAAGATAGGTCACTATGCTATTTATTCCAAACTGTACATTCGAGTGTTGTATTTCGCTTGGAGTTTATGGTAACTTTGTCGTTATCTTTTGAAAAATTAATATAGTTTATTTTGAAACTTGTAACTTGTATATTCATATAATTTATCAACTATCATTTTTAGCGCACGTCAGTATCCGTAACTAAAATAGAAATAAACGTCCCGAGAGTAAAATGCATGCTATATATATTTACTAAACAAATCTTTACAAACTTGGGAACACGCACAAAGTTACGAAGGAAACTTATAATTTACTCATATTTTTTATTTTGCTTTGTCTTTCGTCTGTAATATTTTATCCTGTTACTGACTTGTTAACTTTCTAACAAATCTTAAAGTTTCATTACGAGATTAAATATATTTCCTACTTTCTTGGTGCTGAAAATGAAAACAACAACAACATATTCGATCACTTTCAATACGCTACGCAGTTTCACAAATCAGTCTTGTTGACTAAGATGTCCTAGAACTTAGGATTACTTCACAGTTAAAAATAGTTCACAGGCAGCAATTTCTACCTCATTTTGTTCTGCACGTTTGTCATTCTGAGCATGCGCAACGGTTAACTTTCATCACATATTGTTCCTCTGTATCCCTGCATGCTGAATATAAATCAAAATAATTATTTTAGGAATTCCTTATGTGACACTTAAAGACTCTTTTATTACAGATATCAGTTTGAAATGTTTTCATTTGTTTAGATGCAAAACATTTATATTATATTTCGTAGAAACGTATGACATCTCACCAAAATACAAAAATGGCACAGCCATGTTACATCATTTCACCAAAATACACATTTGCTATAAGCATCAATCTTTTTTCCACCGAATTATGCGTACAGATTAAGCATTTAATTACGTTGCAATTTTCCGTAAGTATTATACTTATAGTGATAAAAAATCAGTAGGATTTGAAAAGCCCAAATTATTGTGTTACATTTTTAATTTTGCAGTCGTTACTAGCAGCACAACAACCCTTTTATATATTATACTCTATTTACTGATGTATTCACACATCTATATAAATAAATGTCAATATGTGTGTGAATCTGTTCCTTATACGTTTCCACACTTCTTGATCAATCAGCTCTAAACTTGACACAGTGATACAGGATGGCATGTAGAAGGTCATAGGGGGTTTGGACCCTCCTGTAAATTCATATCTAATTTCGGAAAACTACCAATGCTGTATATCCCTCAGCATTAGAATGAACTATGTAACCACTATTATTAGAATTCTTGAAAACAGTATGTTTTTCTTTTCAGTATTGGTAACTCTATGTATTTTTATTTTGTTAAGAAGAAAAAAAAAATAAGAAGCACAATTTCCTATCCTTTGTTACAAACGATTTTATATTTCACACCCGTCCCATGGGACACTGATAAAAATAATTTAAAATGTCGCCTTTAGAATAATTTGGATTTTTTTTATAATTATATCCTGGCAACTGTGATATGATTATTTGTTGCTCGTTTGGAATT
>NW_013665673.1:1240258-1249056 GCF_000517525.1 Limulus polyphemus | reverse complement strand
GGAATTAAGGTAATGTTTTGTTTTAGTTAACTTATTTAATAGAATATAGTCTTAAATAGAATTTAGTAGAACCATTGATCAAGCTATACAGAATTTGTTGTATTTGATGGAACGGAAACATCTTTGATATTGGTGTTTTACATTTATTATTCAATATAAATTTCAAGTGTTACTAGGTTCGAATATGTGAAACTATGATGAGAATTAAAATCAACTGCTACAAAATCATCCATATAACGTTTCAACTTTAGGTTTATTTTGGATGTTAGACTCAGGTCAAAATATTATATAGTTAGGTTTTAAAATTCTTTTTAGAGTTTATTTTACTACATGTAAGCAGTTTTTATTTTACTTTAAGGATTGTTTGTTTGTAATTGAGCACAAAGTTACACAATGGGCTATCTGTGCTCTGCCCACCACGGGTATCGAAACCCGGATTCTAATGTTGCAAGTCCGCAGACATACTGCTGTGCCACTGGGGGGGGGGGCTACTTTAAGGAACGACCGTTTCCACTCTCAGAACAACTACATTAGGAAATAAATGATTTATAAAACTTTCGGCCGATAGTTAGCTCAGATTCTAATAAACGTTAGATGACAAAAATTAAACCTGTTGAAAAACAGTGTTAAATATATTACTGAGATATCTATAGCCTACAGGAATGGCGGTTGATACGGCTACAAATCAAAACTGGAGAACAAAAAGCTTGTGAATATAACAAGGTAATGAGTATATCACTGATTTCTTAATAACCTACATTGGAGTTAACGTACTTTCAAATAAATAATACAACTTATACACGGATGACTCATTTGGTGGTTAACAATGTTGCAAATTAACGTTGGAGGACAAAAAGAAAACAACAGCAAAAATTAATGAATATATGAACGTTAAAGTACGTTGTTGTTAAGAATGGTTGAGTATTTTCAATACAAAAGTAAACGTTAAAGGACATAGGAAACCTTTTAAAAATATTATATTGTAATTCACACAGAGAAGACCCGCGAGGAACATTGCTAAAAATAAATGTTAGGAACAATGTGAAACAAAAAAATGTGTATCCCATTGCATGTTGGAGATAAAATGAAGAAATGTAGAAATCAGGTTATAACATGTCAAGTGCAATAAAGGCGTGTGACATTTCTCAGAAAATAAGAACTGAATATTGACATTTGAAATACACGAATTTTACCTAACATACGGTTGTACTTAATGCAGTAACCCAATAAGAAGTGTTTGGAAGTGTAAGAGTACGGTGGCAGTATAAAAGCTAATGTATCAATGATAAAAATATTATACTTCATATCCCCAGGCAATAAGTTTGGCGCCACTTAAAAGCGAATTTTTATATTTCTGTCAACCCTAGGCTTTACACAGATGGAATTGGAAAGCTAATTTTATGTCTAGTTGTGTATTTATCTCTAACTTATTAGAACATGTGCTGGAATAGTAGAAGTCAGTTGTTGTTTCCAAAGTATCTATACAGTGCTAGTCTATTTTATATTATTTCTCCTGGAGAGAGAGATAGAGAAGTATAGATAATCAACTAGCGATTATACAAGCTTAATGATGCCTCTCCACAGTGAAAGGATTTTGTAAAGTGTCTTGTGAACATTTTTTGCCTCTAAAAGACTCTCTAGTGTGTTTTATAAGTAGTCGTTTGTTGGCTACACTATCAGAAGGGGAACATACGGCATTCAAAGTTCTAATGAATAAAATTAAACTATAGCCCGAGCTTTTTACAGTTTTCAGAAGCCTACTATATTTCTAGGGGTTTGAGAAATTAAAAAGCCTTAAACCATAAAACGCCTATTTATCGAGTTTTCATTTTCTTTTTAGAATTATGAGACACTACTTCAACTATTTCAGAAAACAGCCCCTCCTATGCAGCTCGGCGGCATATCTGAAGGCTTTCGATGCCAGTGATAGCCCATTGTGCTTTTCTCTTAACAACAAACAGATTCACAAAAGAACGTAATTTTCGATTGTCATTGGAAGTCAATTAATATTTCATTGATAAGTAGTTTATGTGATGTTATGTTACAATAAGACTGATAATACTTTTTTTTACGAATCCTTCTTACTAATTCTATACAACGGGTTTCCAATAAGAAGAAACATAATAGCATCTCGATCGCACTCTTTATGTGGCTCAGCACTAAAGCTCGTCAGGTCGGCTAGGAATGCAACAAACACAAAGTCTTGTTCGAAACGCTATTTATATCAGATACGTATAATGTATCAATTATCATGGTATATAACCTCGTGCTAGTTTTGCTAGCATTTAGGCGTTGTATACCAATTAATGTTTTTATACATTAAATTCATAATCTAAAATATAAAGCACTTCAATGGCAGGCGTCTGAATCGTACATAACTGTATGTACATTAATTGCTTGTATATAACTTAGCATAAAGTATTTCATTTACTTTTGTATGAATTAGGAAACTTTCATCACTTAAAGCTGTTAGATACCTCGAAATTTCTTAATCTGAGAGCTTATACAAAGGAAGATGTTTGATGAACTCCATTAGCAACAATGTGTTAAACAGCTTTCTCGTTAGTCAATATGCAGCAAGATTCAGTTGTAAGTAATCCTAAAGGATTAAGGAAAATCCCTTTCATTATAATCTTTTAAAATAAGTGCTAATACAGACTTAAACGAAACGAGTAGAATTCTCAGTCGAAGAACATACGATATGTTACGAGAATTCCTTTAAGTTTCTAAGTTTTCTATTTCTGCTTAAGGTCACCATGAAGATGAGATTACTAGCTTGACAACTTAGACATACGCTGAAAATCTGTAGCATCTACTGGAAAACCCATTAAAAGTTAAATTTGATATTTTATCACCAATTTCACATCGATGATTGGTTGTGAAACTCCCTTGAAATTGAATTATCTACTAGAACATTTTCTTCCTTGCCATTAAAAATATTCGTATATTTAAAATACTTTAAGAAATGTTCCTTCAGTGAGGAAAAAAAATCATCATAATTATTTAAGGTATGTGAATACTGGTTTTTCAGTTTATAATTCAAACAGAATATATATATATAAATCTATATGATGAAACGTTAGAAATGTGTAACTTTAGAGTAAGTGCATTTCTTTTGGGTATCAAAAGGTTCTTTAGAGGTTTTATAACGTGTACAAAAATCAAGAACAAGAAAAGTATGTGATAAATTTTATTCTTCCTCTTCCAGTATGCTGAAAGATTAAATTTCAAACTTTTCATAGCAATTCATGTGCACATGCATTCCAAGAACTTCTGAGTGAAGTAAGGTCTGACATGGTGTGAGCGTTAGGACATTCGAGTCGCGATCGCGGGTCGTGGGATCGAAACTCGTCGCCGAAGATGCTCGCCATTTCAGTCGTGGGGCATTATAATGCGACGGTCCATCTAGTTATTTATTGGTAAAGATTGGCTTAAGAGTTGGCAGTGGGTGGTGTTGATTAGCTGCTTTCCTTCTAGTCTATCATTTCAAAATTTGGGACAACTAGCGCAGACAGCCTTCCAGTTGCATTTCGCAAAATTCAACGAAAGAGCAAACAATTAAAAGTATAGAAAAACAAATACGTCAGTCACGTCTGCTATATTCAGTGCCGCCTAGACTTTTCGTCTAATACTAGAGCTCATCAGGCTGGTTGGAATAGGACAGGTACATGAGTGATTAAAAAGATATTTATATTATGATAATTGCATCAACAATAACTGCTATGTTATGAAATAGACTAGGTTTGTGAAGTGCAGTTTTAATCAATTTTATATGAGCCATTTATAAGTCAGAAATAGGGTAAGGATTAATAACACAATATTATTTATTGATTTTAACAGCAACTATTTCTTATTTCTTGTATTTTACTTGAATTAATTTTACTCGCCATTCAGAAGAACTGGCGAACCAGCAAGCTGGTGTTACTGTTCTCGAAACCGATCAAGCAGCCACAGCGTCAACCAGAGAAGACTACGTTAGTGAAAGTAAATAATGTATAACAATATGTCAATCACCCTAAATCTGCTATAATCAAAAGCGATATTAGGCCTTTTGCCTAAAACCAGGGTTCATTAGGTTGGATAAAGTACAACAATAATGTTGCCCACATTCACTCCCGCTTTTCAGTCAAGAGCAGCCGCGACGACGGCGAGCGCTGCTCAATAGTAACCCTCCCTGTGATCAGTTCCAAGTTAAAGATTAGTATGTGCCTACATTTTTGTTGTCTCTGACTTGAGCACTCAGACCATTTGTCTCAAAAGGTGCATTCAGGTTGAACATACCAAGCTCCTTACTTTTCACTAAATGGTGGCAACATTATTGTTGTACTTTATCCAACCTAATGAACCCTGGTTTTAGGCAAATGTGGCAACATTATTGTTGTACTTTTAGCTTATGACGTTCCCACAACAGAGAGTGTTCAGTGATGTATCGCGGCTCTAACCTTAGAGTTTCCAGTTCTTACCTCAGCACGCTGAGTTGAAAAGAACCGTCATTACTTAACATTTATTTATAAATTAATGCACTTGTTTTGCAGTAATATAAACAGTTTATGAATCTGTTTGAAATTATAAAAAAACTCAGATATTTTGTTACCTTCATTCTTTTAGCTGCTTTAATGACCGAAATGTTGAAACACATAATAGTTCTCGAACCTACAATGTTTGTACATTCTATCCAGCATTATATTGAAAATCAAAATCTGAAAGAGCGACTACTTAAAAGTTTTTGTAAGCAGCCTCAACATAATTTTTATTAACATCTACCTGTCCATTACATATAATTTTTAACATTATCGTTGTAACATTTTTTAAATTTGCCACACTTTCGAGTATTTTGTTTTGCGTATAATAATTTTGAAGTACGTGTACTTTCAACCGATATATAAACATCAAGAGTCTCTAAAGATAAATAAATGGTAAAATTGTCACTTTACTTATAATATTTTATGACACAACTTCTTTTATTTGAAAATAAATACTGTATAATAAGTTTTTCGATCTCAGGAAAAAGAATAATTGATTGGCATAACGCATGCGTATCATTTAACAAATAGATGTACTTTAATTTGGTTAACACTAGTTCTGTTGTCAACATTTTTTGTACCAAAGTTAATAAAATACGATAAAGGTAAAAATGTATTTATTTAATTTTTTATTAATTTACATGTATAGCACCAGGAAATGATAAGTACAACTTAGCATTATCTAGAAAAGTAAATGTTGGATAAGTAGAACTATTAATAGTACGAAAGCATTGCTCAAACCAGTAAGTTAAATATGGAAGTCTTTCCAAACTGCATCACATTAATCTTAATAACGCATATACTTCTTTGGGATTTCTCTCAGTCGACTTCCAGCTAAGCAAGAAGTTCCTTAGTGTACAGTATAATGTAAATGCCTATGAAGTCAAACGAAAAAATAATGTTGGCGTTTAGACACAGTACAATTTGTAGAGAATGCTTACTGAAGGATATTTTAGCACGTGTTGCATATTTCATTTGCGTACTATTAACCATTTACGACCACTGCAATAATGATAAACTATGATTATGTTAAACAACAGAGGTAAACAGTAGATACTGTAGAGAGAAATTAGACCTTTGAGGCACGAGGAGTAAGGGCACCCAACTAACTGAATAATGCCATCTATACTTACTCTATATAAGATTTATATAATGCTATTTTTATCATCGTTATAATTCTCCTAACTTTCAGCTCTGCTACAACTGCTGGCTTTCTTAGACATTAGCTTCTTTTAATTTTATATGTTGTTATAAATTTAATTTCTAGTTAATTGTTGGCAGGGTTTATGGGATTTTATTTATTTTCTATCTCCAAACTGCTTTACTTGATTTTTATGTATTCAGAAAATTATCCTAATTGAATTGGATATTTATATCTATATAGAGCGATATAAGAACATTGTTTCATTCCATAGTAATTATAGTTCAATGTAATTTAAATTTAAAGAGAATAATTCAGCGTTTTCTTGTCAGATTTAACAAATTATTTTCGTCTAAGTCTGTTTTTGTTCATTATTCCTAATAAAATTAAGATATTTATAAAATAAATACTTACAATTCAGAAAACGTGTAAATATAGATGAAACAGATTTATATTAGTTTAGTGTTTATCATTATCCACGATTTATAGTTTATTTTAACGTTTCTTCTAAGATAATTAATGAAACTACATGAGACTGAAATATTTTCTATACACTTCGATACTTTCAAGTTATTTGTCATCCAAACATTCGATTATTAGCCTACTTCAAGTTTTGAGCCAACGTGATAAATGAAGTATTTATATATTTTCAATAAACTTCGTGTTACCTCTACGTAAGGTAATGTCTGAAAAGCCGTATGAGTATACAGTTAGATATTGCTAATTGCCACACGCGTATATAACGCATGCTATCCTGTAATTAGAGCATGCTTAAATACAAAGCTTCCGTCGTAATGTTTACAAAGCTAGTGCCATAAAATACATTGACTCTGCTAACTTCTATTAACACTTGGAATGTTAGAATAGTTATTCTAAAACAGTACGTTAATATATTGTATTACTTATTTAATTTCTAACATCCATTTTCGGAAACATCACATAACACAAAGCGCTGGATTGACAATTACTATATATATACATTTAAACAAACATAAGTCCATCAGATTTCCCGCTTTAATCTTCTACTGACTTTTGAAAACTAACATATAGATCAGAGTGCAACATTCTAATTACACTAATTTTGTACTAAGAGTTGAATAAGATTATTATCATTACATAAACATGAAGTAATATGAAATGTTTGTGTTATTAACATATGGAAAATGCGAACTCATCTATACATCTACACAGTATATTGGTTAAGATTGTATTATAAAAATATCAAGAAAATTAAAGGAATTTACGGCCTAATTTATCTGAATGCAAAATACTTCAAGTTTTGTTCAGAACATTTAAACAGTGTTCGACTTTCATCAACGATAGCACATGTGCGAGTTATACCTATGTTTGTTAATGTTGAAAAATGTTAAAGTCTTCCTTCTATCTTTTAATTATATTACGTAAGTGGGACCGAGGTTGTTGTGCATATACAAAAGGAAATACTGTTTTTAGGAGTTATTCAACGCAAATGCTGTAGGACTAATAATGAGTATGTATTATAAACAGCTCTACATTCGATAAAATTCAAAATCAATACGGATTATATTAGAGTGGAGGTTAAGCAAAGCCGTGAGGATTACATATTAAGGTTTGTTTGTTTATTTAAAGTTAAGCACAAAACAACACAATGGGCTATCTGTGCTCTGCCAACCACTATATACTTAGGATACCTACATTTTATATCAATGATTTAAATTTAGAGTGAAGAGGTCACTAGCGGAGCCCAGTTACAAATAAAAAAATAATGGAAAGACACTAAATTAACGCAGACTTTTGTCACTAGTTCAAGAACGACATCAGATATTTTTCTTGTTTGTTTGAATTTATGCACAAAGCTACACAATGGGCTATCTGTGCTCTGCCCACCACGAGTATCGAAACCCGGTTTCTAGCGTTGTAAGTCCGCAGACATATCGCTGTGCCACTGGGGGGCGATATTTTTCTTATCGACTATATAAAGTTATATTAAAATATAGTAGTCTTTTTTCTCACACGTCAAAGTTTCTTCCATTGCAAGCTCGCAGCTTGTTGTATTGATAGACATTAGTTGCTTTGTGCCCTTGGTGCCAAATATCTTGCTGATCTTGCTAAGTGGTTTACATGAGGCTGGTAATCCGGTTTGTTGAAACCCTTTTCTGTAAATTGTTGGATCTTGGCACGTAGTCAACAATTTAATACGAAGAGTTCTAGAAACATATCTAAAAACGTGGAAAAATAGTTTTTGTAACACTTGAACGCGCGGATATTTAATATAATTAAATTTTTTCATGTTAAAATTTTCCAAGACGAATGGCTAGATTCGGTAATTTTCAATTATTTATTATCTTTTTATTTGTAATTGTATCTGCGTGTGAATCGCATCTTCAAATATATTCAAGAAATTAAGTCTGATACGTTATACCTTTCATGGTAAGCAACCTTTCTTATCATAAAACTAATACTGAAAGAATCTTACACCAAATCAATATTTTTATTATTGAAGTTACTTTCCTTTGTCATTCCAATATTCCTGAATATTAAAAGGATCATGTTTTTATAATAGATTCTTTTAAATTTCATAAAAAGGTAAAATTTAAAACCATAATATCTGAAATTGAATATTTTAAACCTCGAAATGGGAGATTTGTTTTTGTTTATTCTTAAGGATAAGGCTTGGATAAGACATGTTCTTATGTCGTTTTAAGTGTCCAGGATATAGGAAACCACTGGAACAGTCATTCAAAGCATTGCTTTTACATTTTTTTCAATTAACTTTGTATTAGGTCGTCAAGAAATTAATGTCGCGTTTTGGAATATTTTTATTAACCACCCCCAAAAAACGTACATCAAGTATAATAGTTAAACGAACCGCCTTAACGTCACGTTAGTGTAGCTTATATAATATGTAAAGTTAATATACTCTAATCCCTTATCGTGATTGTACACGACGAGACACGCATTCGGCACGTAATGCTGTTTGAATACAAGAAGGGAAACAATGCCTCTGTAGCCACAAAGAATATCAAAGAAGTTTATGGAAATATTCAGCAAATTTCGTTCTGGTGACTTTAGCCTTTAAAACTATGATGGCAGGGGATGACATGTTTGAATTGATATTAATGCTCTGAAGACGCTTGTTGAGTCTAACCCAATGC
>NW_013665673.1:1233776-1239510 GCF_000517525.1 Limulus polyphemus | reverse complement strand
ATAAATGTTTTGTTTTGATATATAAGTTGTTCAGGTTTTCTCATCTAAAAAATAACGACATTAATTTCCTGACGACCTAACAGAAATATGTTCAGTCCATCTCTGCAGATACTAAATTATGAAGTACACAAAATACAACGTAATGAATCTCACTTAATGTTAAAAGTTTACCTTCTAAAAAAGAATTTACTATTTCAATGGAAACACATCGCAAAGCCTTTAACTACACTCATATAATCTCATTTTTGAGTTTTACCCTCAAAATAAACAGTTATGTAAATAACATTTCATATATTATGAAATATTGAATATTTCTTAGTATCATTATGTGTGTAATTTTAGCAATTTAAAATTCATATTCCAAGGGTAGTTCTAAATACGTAATCATAGTAACTTATAAGACCGAATCAGAAATTTCAACAGATTTGCCAGGAGTTTCAGCGATATAAACAGTCGTTATAAGACGAGAAGATCAAGAAAAGATGTAATTGAGTTATGGATCAATGTCACTTTCTTGTTTGTGCAGAAATAATTGGCTGCCTGAACTTTATTAACTTTCTTAAGATACTAGGAAGGTACAGAAATCACGCACATATAAAAAACTATACAAGACTGACTTATACAGAATACGTTTGTGATATCATACATATCACTGTCATTCTCAAAAATTAATCATTTTAGTTGCCTGTTTGCTTGATATTCCTGATTAAATTACTTAAGCAACAGAATTGTGTTTGTATTGTGTATAAGGTGTATTTTAAACAATGACACATTATCGATTTTAATTTAGAATCCTAATTAGTTGTAACGAACATTTTCTTGCTTAGCGTTAATTTATTTACATATTGCTATGAGCTGCTAAAGGACTAAACATACTTATTTCTTCTAGTAATATTTTCAAGGATATCTATAGCGAGAAGTTAATTTATTTACACATTGCTATGAGCTACTAGCTTCATCAAATAAAAGGACTAAACATACTTATTTCTTCTAATAATATTTTCAAGGATATCTATAGCGAGAAGTTAATTTATTTACATATTGCTATGAGCTACTAGCTTCATCAAATAAAAGGACTAAACATACTTATTTCTTCTAATAATATTTTCAAGGATATCTATAGCGAGAAGTTAATTTATTTACACATTGCTATGAGCTACTAGCTTCATCAAATAAAAGGACTAAACAAACTTATTTCTTCTAGTAATATTTTCAAGGATATCTATAGCGAGAAGTTAATTTATTTACATATTGCTATGAGCTACTAGCTTCATCAAATAAAAGGACTAAACATACTTATTTCTTCTAATAATAGTTTCAAGGATGTCTATAGCGAGTTGACAGGTAAATTAACTTTTCGAATCAGAATGAAGATAAGAATTTATGTAGGATACCTTTGTACACTCGTTATATAATTTCCGGTAATAATATCAGGTCAACTCTTTCGCACACACCATACCAAATGCTAAAATATCCAAGAAATCAAACAAAAAATTGAGTTACTGATATTAATCAAAACTTCAATAAAAAATCATGCAACAGCCTCATACTCTTCTTCAAGTTGGAATTTATCTAAAGTATTAAAACGTGCTGTTAACAAAGTTTATGTACTACAAACTTGTATTATCGCAAACTTGACTATGTACTGTTTCAAGTAATGGTAGAATATATTACAATACGTTACTAGATGTAATCATCAGAATAATAACACTTTTGCTGTATTTAGAAATATTGAAAAAAATGATACTTAACAAGTTAGTAGATTTAACATATTTTATTTTATGTGTTGAATTCACTGCTAAAAATTGAGCTTATTTTATTTGAGGTTCGACCTAAATAGTCGTTAATTATGAGATTTGTATAAAGATTTTGTTATTTTCAATTTAAACGACACGTATACGACACGGCTTTGTTTGGACTTTAGCCGAATTGCGGAGATTAACTGTCACTTGTATAACGCGCCCACGTTTAAAAATTTCCTCGGGCTCAACCAGCCGTGTAGGTGGCGGTTGCTACTACCTGGTTGCCCTCTCTTTGGTCAGCTCTTCAACACTAAGGACAGCAGTATGCTTGTTTGTTTGTTTGGAATTAAGCACAAAGCTACGCAATGGGCTATCTGTGCTCTGCCCACCATGGGTATCGAAACCCGGTTTCCAGCGTTGTAAGTCCGCAGACATGCCGCTGGGCCACTGGAGGACCAGCAGAACGCAACAATACATTATTGTACTTAGTTATACTGACTCAAATTTTATCTAACTCGTTAAAATAAATTTTACTGTAACAGACTCCTACATCAAAACGTTATTAACTACGAGCTTTCCAAATGGATAAACGGCATCAGGCTTGACTGCTCTGCAGAAATACAAAACATCCGTTAGATGAACTTCATCAGGCTTGACTGCTCTGCAGAAATACAAAACATCCGTTAGATGAACTTCATCAGGCTTGACTGCTATGTAGAAATACAAAACATCCGTTAGATGAACTTCATCAGGCTTGACTGCTATGTAGAAATACAAAACATCCGTTAGATGAACTTCATCAGGCTGGACTGCTATGCAGAAATACAAAACATCCGTTAGATGAACTTCATCAGGCTTGACTGCTATGTAGAAATGCAAAACATCCGTTAGATGAACTTCATCAGGCTTGACTGCTTTGTAGAAATGCAAAACACCCGTTAGATGAACTTCAACTACTTTTGTTTAGCACTTCTTCAAACACTCGGTGCCCCCTAGTGGCACAGTGGTATATCTGCGGACTTACAACGCTAGAAACCGGGTTTCGATACTCGTGGTGAGCAGAGCACAGATAACCTTTTGAGTAGCTTTGTGCTTAACTTCAAACAAACTAACAGTCAGCAGCACAAGACATTATTAGTTTTGTAGATTCTGAATGTCCATTCCCAACATATTATATACTTAATTTTTTCATCAGTGTCACAAACACGTTTACCACACTTTAAGGCCAAGATAGACTATAACAGTAATAAAAATAGCCCAAGAGTTGACCGCAAGTACAGTTTAATAGCTGCCTTCCCTTTAGTCTATCAGTTGATAACTAGAGACGGCTACGCAGAGGTAGCCCTGTAGAAAGAAGAAAAACAACAACATGAAAACGGAACACTTTTCATTGGAGAAACATGTTTTTCTATGAAATATTACACATTTTAACAAACTGAATCGTATGAATAAAATAAATCGGATCGGAAGGCCCAAGGTGTCAATATATTATGGTTTTAATATTTTCTTCTTGAAATCTGTTAGTTGAAGAAAAAAATCTAAGAAATAGTTAGAGGTTATTTATAATCTGATAAGTTGAAATTTCTGACTATCAAGAAGCATACAGAAATTATTTATAAGTTAATGGTTACATTAAAACTTATATCATCAAAAGTTTATTTACTTGATCGTATGCTAACTAGAAAAATTGGTAAGTCAATAACATTCATTGTCATTATGTCTCTCGATATTATACATCTTATTCTCTCATGCTGCGAACAGAATGGTATCGGGAAGAAATCACTGACTCATATGATGGTATTATATATTTTTCTTCGGCAAATGTTGATTTCAAGAAAATATAGTAGATAAACAGTGATGCTAAACGTATCAAAAGATTTTCATTTCAACAACACACTCAAAAAAGGCTAGGAAGTCATCAGTGAGCAAATATTTACATAGGAAATATAATGTAGTTATAGCATATAATAAGTACTACATATATATATATATATACATATATTGTCTAAGTGTTTGTTGACTTACTGTTGTACGATAAAATGTAAAATGTGTTATAAGAGGTAGTGAAAATACGTTCTTGCTAACTCAAGAGAAAACTTATGCCATGGTCCTAATTAAAGTAGACTGCCAAGGTTATAAAAGCAGACCTTAAAAATCTCTAGTTTTACTGTTTCAATTTAAGGTAAAATGTGCACATTCTAAATGTTCAACATAAGGCTAAGAATGTCAGAATGTTATCGTATTGCAACGCCAAAGCAAAAGTACAGAGTATGTAGCTTCGTAAATGAAGAAGAGTTTGACTATACTATAATTTAAACAGATTAAGGAAGAGTTTGATGATACTATAAATTAAACAGATTAAGGAAGAGTTTGGTGATACTATAATTTAAACACATTAAGACTGTCTAGCTCTTTAAACTAAAATTTCTGTACACCCAAATTTATTATAATAAAGTTTCAACTCACAGAATTGTGTACATACTAACAATAAAGCTGAAAGACTGTTATTATATTAACGGTCAAAAAGAAGCATAGATTGTCTTGGTTGGTTAAAGCTTAAAAACACCAAACTGGAATGGAAAAAAAAATGCCATTTACAGTTGGCTTGAAAGTATGGTACTGTATTATTGTTTACAAGATAAATCGAAGAGTTGGCCACTAAATTATTTAATACATAACACTTGTGATCCATAAAACCTAAATAGTCCAAAGAATACTAATGCTTACTTGGCCGAAAACGTGCGAGAAGATCATGGCACTCATCTGGTTGTAAGAAACCTTGTTTTGAGACTTTCTGGACATTACAACACAATCTACTAATTAGAGTTATAAGTTGGTTTTCACTAAAGCCTCCTCTAGAAATTATCTCTATGGTTTATCTCTCTTTGTGTTTTACCTCATATAAATCTAAAATACAAAGCAGCTAGTTATTTATATAAGAATTGTTAATGCTATTCGTTACGGAGAAAAAATGAAGATTGAATTAATCTGCAAATGATGGCTGGAGATGGCTTGAATGGGTAATGAAGAAAAAACTTTAATATAAGTTTAACATAACAGAAAATGTACAACGTTTCGACAAGGTTTTGGCATCATCAGGTACATAGTCTCAAAGTGTGTTCCTCGTCATCGAATTTTAATCTGCAAATGCTTTTACAGAGAAAGTGAATGGTTTCCCCAAGAGGGAAAAACAGGTTTCATTTTTCAAATGTTGGTAAACTTGGAGTGGTAGTTTAGTTTGTAATTCACTCGACATAAAATTTTTGGAACAGTGGATATCGAACTCAAGATACTTAATGTTACAAATAGTTGTGTAAGATAAGACATTCTTCAAAATGACGTTTTTTGTAGGGGTTTCGAATTAAATATCTAAAAACAAAAGTAGAGAAAATGTGATCATGGTAAAAATGTGTCTATAAAGAAAAAAAGTATAAAGACCTGAACTGTAATTCAACGCTTCACTGTAAGAAGATGACAGAACAAGTAAAAAAAGTAGCAAATTCCTCTTTAAGTAATCTGATATCTTCTGAGGTGCAAAGTATTTGTTACGAATATTATGATAATGAAGCCTGCTGATCGTAGAATGTTACCCAACTACCTTTGTAGTTCCTCATAAACATATATTTATATTTATTCAAAATATTACCGCTTAAACATCTCTTCTTAATACTAAAAGAGTGATGAGTGTTTGTTTATGAAATATTACATCTTTAGTATAAAATATATCTTAATAAATATAATACATAATAATGAACAATTAGTGTTTGTTTATGAAATATTACAGCTGTAGCATACCTAAAATGACACTTTTTAATGACTAAAAGAATGTTGTAAGGAATAAAAGTGTTCTTTTTAAAATTTTCCCACCTAGTACCTCTAAACCTTGTCTTTTTAATAAACATAAAGTATATTAAATAGTGGAAAGTATTTGTTTAATAAACATAAGGTATATTAAATAGTGGAAAGTATTTGTTTGATAAACATAAAGTATA
>NW_013665673.1:1224497-1233321 GCF_000517525.1 Limulus polyphemus | reverse complement strand
AAATAGTGGAAAGTATTTGTTTAATAAACATAAGGTATGTTAAATAGTGGAAAGTATTTGTTTAATAAACATAAAGTATATTAAATAGTGGAAAGTATTTGTTTAATAAACATAAGGTATGTTAAATAGTGGAAAGTATTTGTTTAATAAACATAAAGTATATTAAATAGTGGAAAGTATTTGTTTAATAAACATAAAGTATATTAAATAGTGGAAAGTATTTGTTTAATAAACATAAGGTATATTAAATAGTGGAAAGTATTTATTTAATAAACATAAAGTATATTAAATAGTGGAAAGTATTTGTTTAATAAACATAAAGTATGTTAAATAGTGGACAGTATTTGCTTAATAAACATAAAGTATATTAAATAGTGGACAATATTTGTTTTAGCGTTATAAGGCTGAGCCACTGGGAGACATCTAGTTGTGAATTTGTCAGCTACAAATATGTGAATGAGCATATTATGAAACTAAGTATGTGATTTACCAAGTACAATTTTCATTTAAATATATTATATTTTCGTATATTGTGTCTTTTAGGTAATTATAACATGCTGGTCTTCAGTACAGTTGTATTAATAATTTGCATTAAAAATTCAATTTTCTGCTCAATTTACCAATATGATACGAGAGTAATCTGCATAATCATGATTCTATTTCTGAAGGCCATAATCACCACGTGAACAAAACCAGAATATACAGCTAAACTGAGTTCATCATTGTAAAACGTGTGTTACTTATTTTTATTTCTGAGAACCATAAAGAGGTTTGAGCATAAACGCCAAAAGTTATGTGAATTATACGTTCTATCAACATCATTTTCAAAGAACGATGGGAGGAGTGGACATCGCTCTACATGGAAGCACAGGAGAGTCCGAAATGACAGACAAGGGAACCATTATGAAGGCGTTACTTGGAGCACGTTGAGAACGTTGATTGTTGGTGTAAGGTTCTTGTGAATCTTCATGGATTTGTCTATTAAGAGTGCATCGCTTTTATTACTTTGTTGAACAAGACAAGACTGACATAAAGTAAATCGCTAAAGAGAGTGAGGATAATAAATTTTACTTGTTGACGTTTACTACCACATCATCTATTAGTGAGACTAGTGTGTATTTTATCTGACATTGTTCTTCTTTTTGTTACGTCGAACTGATATCACCATAATTCTTTTTTTTTGACTACTTAAAACTATTGCAAATGTGTCATATAGCACGCAATGATGTGACGTCAGTTTTCACTGCTTTTGAAAATTTACAAGTAAATGAGATAGTATGTCACTTCTGATATTTCGTATGAACTGTACATAATCATCAAACATTTGTTGGCTAGTGCTAAGGTTATTATAGTTTATACTAGTATATTGTAACAGTCAATGTATGCTTTAAATAAGAAAGAAAATTTCACAAAACTTTCTAAAAAAGAAATCTACATAACTTTGATTTACTGTTAATGCCAAGAGTGGATGAAGGAAGATAATAGGAAAATTAATAATATAGATTAAACATAAAATAGAACATATATATTTTTGTAACTGATAAAATATGGTACACTAACTTGTTCATCATTTACACCTATAGCAGGATAGGCTGAAAACATACCTTCTGTATAATTTGTAGTTGGGTAGTTAGAATTTAACACAGATGAATTTATATGTGGCCATAAGGCTTTGTGTGACATCATGTATGTCAGAATAAATAATAGAAAGCAAGTAATACGTTTAATATGCATTTATTTGTTTATCAGTTATTATTCCAGTCAAAATATTTACATCTGTTACAGACGTAAGAACGTTTTTTTAGGTTTGTAAGTTTTATTGCAGATGTAATTTAGTGCAATATGAATCTTTACTGCGTCGTTTGTATAAGGTGCAGTGGGTATCATAGAACTGTTAAGACGAGACTTTGGAAATTCAGTTTAACGCCCATTAAACCTGATTATAGCAGCAGCCAGTTTTATTGGTTGATTCTGTTTCATATTTTGCCTTATCGTTACCTCATCTTTCAATCAGTAAGTTTGATATGTCATTGCGAAACATAATTTATCCGCTAATACCAGTTAACTAACTAACCTGCTACATATCCTAACTGTGTTTTCTGTGATAATCTTTACTTTAAGTTCAGTTCTTTGTTGCTATTAAATTTTCTATAATCCACAATCTTATAAGTCATTGTTGTTTCACCCATGTAAGTTATCACATTCTTTAAACTTATATTTATAAATAATTCCATGATTGTGGGAATCTCTATAAACATCCTTCTATGTTCAAAATAAAATGTTTACGTTCGAGCATGAGAAGTCCATTACTTACAGGACTCTGCGAACTGTTTATGGTTAACATAGAACAAAGAGCAAAAGAGCTCTATATGCATTTATCTGAGATATTGGTATCATTACGCCGACAACGTGTTTTGCGATTTTCAGACGAGTATCAGATATCATTTTTAAATAATATTAGTGGTATCCATCCAACTATAACATTAGCATATGATAAAGAAAATGAAAAATAAATTCATATTTGTTTTGTTTTTTAAACAATAAATTAAACGGAATAGAGGAAGGTTTTAACACTAAAACATATCATAAATCTTATCACAATAATAATTACATAAAATGGAAATCCCCTCTCAGTGCATATATTTAAATTATAGCCTTCCAGCTATGTTGTATAAACAACCTAGATAGAGAAAAAGCTTATTTCTGAATTTGTTATAAATCAATTATATTTTTGAAACATCACAAATACAAAGAACTACATTAAACAAAGGTAAGAAAAATTTTAAATAATAAATACAAAAATATACATTAAAATATAACTAACAAAGGGAAGTCTATGGATTTAAACATTCTAGCAGAAGTTTTATAGACATTATGGGTATGTTACACAACAAATTATTAAAATCTGGAAACAGGTTTAAAAGAAATAGAAAATTAATAAAACCCTTTTATTTGTACAAAAACAATGTAAACAAAAAAGTTATTAATATTGTACATTGAAAGTAATGTTAATAAAAAAGTAACGAAGTTTTAGAAATAAAATATTTAAAACAAAAAATAAATTATAATGCTAGTGTTAATTTATTTTTATTTTGAAACACTATGTATGATGCATAAGGATTTATTTTATTTAAGGATGTAAAGGGTATGACATAAATCTTTAGCCATTAATTTACCCGTGGCGGTATTGCACGTTAAATGTCCGAAATTGACCTTATAAAAAACGTATAAATGCTAAACATGGTGTCACGACTCGTATATGCTGCGACACGATCCTACATTAGCATATGCAAACCATTCCCATAAAGTGCAATTAATTCTGTATAAAATATAAGTGAAACTGTCTCCTGAAACTAAATATACAAATCCCCTTTGAATAATAATCACTATAATCGACCCAACTGTATTTATGAGAGTTAGGATAGCTAGAAACTGCTGTTGTCAGATGCACAGATGACCACGCACTGGGATTTGTTACCCAGTATAAAAGAACATGTTTCAGATTTTTCAGATTTAAATTTCTTACGAGTTGACAAAGATACTGATTTCATGCTCATTAAAACTATTAATCGGTACTGTCGTGAATATTAGGTTACACTTACACATAACGATTTTTTTAAAGAATCATATCGAATTGTGAAATACGAAAGTATAACATAAAATAAGAAGAAAAATAGCCTCTTTGACATTGAATTTCTAAATCTAAATATTGTTTTCTAGAGCAAATGTTTTTAATGCTGTTTCGTGTTATAAAGTTGTGTGTTTTTCTATTGAAATAAAATCATCTATAAATTTGATATCTATATAAATGTGGTTATTTTGTTTTAGTGCAAAGCTGCACGCTTGGCTATCTATGTTCTGTATACCATAGTATTGAGCTCCGAATTCTGTAAAGCCCTTAAACTTACCGCTGAGCCACGGAAGGAAACTGTCTACACAGATACTGGTCATAAAGTTATATAGATAAAACTTGAAGATCTTAGAGCTAACTTTACTTATCTTTTGAATTACCTTTTGTTCCCTCTCAACAACAACAACAACAACAACAAAATTATGCCCTCCAGTGGTTCAGCGATAAGTCTCAAGGTGTATAATACTAAACACTGGGTTTTAATACTCGTGATGGGCACAGCACAGATAGTCCATTATGTAGCTTTGTGTTAAACAACAATCAAATATCAAGAAAGATTAGTTTCGAAAAACGTAACGTTATTGAAAGTTTTACTGTAATTTTTTTAGGGGAATCAAAATATAAATGCTGACGGGTAAGTTCGGAAAATGTTTCATTTAAATATTGCTGAGCAAACATGGTACAAAATGTGCTGAAACAAAAATTGTCTATAAATGGTAGCTATTAAAACTTCTAATATAGCAAGCGTTTAGCTAAGTTGCTGTAACCGATTGCTATGAGGCCTAACAACGTTTATTATAACTAATAGCATTCTGTTATAAAACTGTGAAGTGGAAACATTATGTAACATTTCTTGTATCAATACTTATTGACTCATATTATGACTGGTTAGACCATAGTATGTTTAATTAAGACATTTTAACACTTATTAGTCGTTTTAATAATCGAAATGAACTGGAATTTAAATTAACAGAGTTTCAAATATTTGACACAGTATATATAACCATTGTCTTTATTAACCATATATGAAAAGTTGGTGATAAATTTACATTCCGTAGGAATGTGTATGAAATAGCGTTCATGAACATTTGCGATTTTACATTTCTGAACAATAATATGCTTGATGTCATTTGGATCATCATTCAGAGTGTGAAAGGTATCATCACTGATACTGGTTTGTTTATGTTTTTGTAATTAACACCATAGCGTTGTTACTTATTTAAAATACGTCAGGTAAACCTACTACCTGTTGTTTTTCATTACTTGTCAAATTAAAAGCAGATAACATGGTGGAGTACGTGCTTTATTTTCGAGGTTACAATAAAATGAGATGTATTGTATGACTGTCAACTATATATTGAGATATATACTTGCCTTGTCGTTTAGCCTTTTACATGTTCGATTATATTAAGTTAGTGGTGTAAACAAGCATAAGTAACACTGTGCTTTAAAAATCATGTATATTACTTCATCGATTTAAAACAACCAAAGCCAGTATCATCATGGATAATTTGTCGACCTTACAATCATAAAATTAATTTTCACATATGATGAGTCCAGATCCCACTTAAAAGATATAGTTACATTGTATAAATTCTCAGTTCTTTTAGTCCTGAGGAGAGTTAGTAAATTTGAAAGCACATGCGAATACCTTAAAGATGTACCCTAAAATGTTAAAGAAATAATTAATTTGACAAAGGGTGATAGGTATGTAGATTTTTTTCTTGTAAACTTTAATTGACTTACGAGTTTTGAATATTTTGTGTAGCAATTCCTACTTTAATGACTACTACCTTTTAGCGTTCTATGAAGTAAGTTCTACTCAGGTTCAAAAATTCGATTTTCTTCTCTTTCACGCGCATCCTTGATTTCTATTTTATGTTAAATTTAAAATTCACTTTGCTCGGGAACTTTTTTAACGTATGCTGCTAAAGCTGTTTCTTATGCACATAAATATTCTGATATCGTTAATTCCGGTCAGGGCCGGATTAAGGTATGTGGAGGCTCTGAGGCAAATATTCTTATGGAAGGCATTTCAAATATAAGAAATAAAAAACTTTATTGTATTAAAAACAAAATTTCAAATCTATAAAATAGATATATAAATTGAATATCACTATATTCATAAATAATGTTAACAAAATATTTGTGGAGGCAGCTGCCTCATGGTTAATCCGGCACTAATTCTGGGTTTTCAAATTGATCTTCTGACTATCCGCTTAACTGCACTGATTTATCGAATCACTGACATCATTTAGCGTCAAAACTGTAAAAAAAACTGTTTAACAGCATACAAACACTCATACTTACAATTTCATATTTTTTTAACATTACAAAAATTCGTGACTTAAAAACAGAAAACACGTTATCATCCTACCATTCTCAGCCTTAACTGAAGAAAAAAATCAATTTTTTCTCACCATGTTATCAATTACCATGAATTTTTTAATGGTTCATTTTGTTCGTTCTTAGTACTAAACGCCACTGCAACTCAAACTGAATTAGGTATTTCAGGAATTTTGTTTTTTAAACACGTTTTCTCTGTTATACCATCCTACCCATAAAATAATTAGAATTTTAACTTTACACTACGGATTTTTATATACATGTTTATGTTAGACCATTTTGTTCTAAAAGAGTCATTTTATTATCAACCTTATCATGCATTTTATTGCTTTTCTGGGTGTCTAAAACAAATAATTCTGGTGTTCGAGTAGTATTTAAAGAAACAAAATTAAACATTTCACTAGTAACTAATTTTATTGATAGAAGGTGTGGTAAAAATTTAATTTGTTATTGTATTCCCTTTTCGACTCTAATGAACAGGTCACACTCATCTCAATTTGTGTTATCTGAGTAACTAAAGCGATGCACATTTGCAACATAAACCTAGAGAAGTTCGTAAGAACTCTATTTCCATCAAATAAAGCAATCGAAATAACAGCGTCGTAATGACTCTCTAGGCTCATTTTGGAACCTGGTGCACCTCTGTCTGTCTGTTCATAATTCCTTGGTAAGTGAAAGTTGAAACATCACGTATGATACATAACCTACAAGGTAACCTTAAGCGTTTATAGTTTCTTTTGCAATATATCTATTTAGAAATATTGTGTTTATTTTAGGGAAAAATTTAAAAACGTATATTGACGATTGGATAAAACAGTACTTTATTCGACAGGCCGGACGTGGCCTAATAGTTAGTGTGCTCACCCTCTACACTGAGCACTGAACGTTATAAGATTGATGCTCAAAGAGGTGACAGCGGGTGCTTAAATTAGCTGCCTTTCCTACGATTTATCGGTTCAAAATTAGGGATAGCTATAGAGCACACATACCTATTGTGTAACTTTGCGCAAAAACTCTTTAAACAACAAGTTTTCTTTGGAGGGTGGCAACAGATTTTATCTCTTATGTACATTCTTTAATAATATCCTGGCCAGATCTTTAAAACTAGATTGCTGGATACAACTTTGTTATCTAAAATTGTGTTTAAAGATACCAGATGTGTGAAAAGGTGTTCGTCCATATGATAAAATACCGAAAGAAATATTACATAAACGTTTAAATTAATTTCCATAACAACACCAGAGACCAGTTAGGATGTATAAAATAAATATCCAAAGAAAACAGAATTTTGCTGTATCGTACGTGAGATTTTAAAACATAACACATTTTCATTTGATCATGTGGCAGTCATAAAGATAATAAAGCTGAATACTAGTTTTACATCAGCCAGGATTCAGTACTGCCGTACATGTGGAAAACGTCCACTGTACAGGCTAAATATGAAATGGCTATTTTGCACCAGTATAACACATGTGCAATATGAGATTTCAAAAATACGTGTGTATAATGTTGTTTAATGGTATTTCTAGTGAGAATAAGATGGTGATGGAACGCAAGAATGTAAAAGGTTGGGACTGTTGAGAACTAGGGAACAGTATGACAAATTTTTACTGCATAAACAGTTATAAGCTGTAGGTCTATGAGTTCTATTAATTTATCATTGATGGGCGTTTGATGTGCAGTAGGAATGTAAAAAACTTGGCGAGTGTCTCTTGTGTAACAATCGATATCTGACTTAATTGATAAATCACATTTACTTGGTCTCAGTTTCATTGCTTACAGTGCCGCAGTTGACGATCTCAAATAAAATATGCTTCTAATCCAACTCAAAAGTTGAAATAATAGATTTGTAGATGCTGTACACATTTCACCAAAACATTATTTCAGTACAATGTTTAACATGCTTCGTTTGGCGCGTTTTACATTTTTATACAGTTGGAGCAAAATAAAATGAGTTAACTTTATTCAGGAAGATTTAATCTTATTATATTCAACAGAGTTGACTTGGCGATTGTTTTTGAAGCATAATTAAAACAGTTATGGTTTAGATTTTCTATGTAACTCATAATCTAACGTCCAAAACTACTCAGAATGACAACACACACACATAGATACAAAATCTGAAAAGTTCGACTAGAGGTAAGAACATTAGTTTGGCAGTATTATCATTTAAAATATATATGTGGATTAAGCTTGGAGGAAAGAATAAAATGTAAATGTGAGAGGCTTTTTCGTTATACGAGAAAATCACATTAAATATAAAATGATAAGCACTTGGATTATTGGGTCTTTAACGATCAGTTACTTACACGCAATGCATTTATTTTACTTCCCCGACTTTCATCGCTTTAATAACAAGAGGTGAAAGGCATCAGTGTAGTTGAAACGTCTGTAAGTTTTTAATCAATTATGTTACGTATTGAGAATTTGAAATAATCCAAAGCCGCGTTAAATAATTTAACTTTTAATAGTTGACTGTACTCTGGATATAGGGTTTAGAAATATGCAGATATTTTATTTAATTTACGCTATTTGCCAACAAGATTGATTCACACCGTTTTGTTTTGAAACAAATTATGTTTTAATATTTATATATACAACAGTACAATTTACAATAGCAACTATTATGATTAATTATTACACACCAAGTTTCATAAACAGAAATTTCACTCACTTACAAATAGCCTAAAATCGTCTTCATAGTTCAGAGTCTTCTTGATATCCAACGAGTTGTACGTACATATAATTGGTGGGAAGTTAGCTTGCTTTGTCAGGCACTGAATTGTTGGACCATTGAACTAAGATAATATTTTCATAAAACCACTAATGTCCGATGAGAAATCAGTA
>NW_013665673.1:1222200-1223497 GCF_000517525.1 Limulus polyphemus | reverse complement strand
CAAATAGCCTAAAATCGTCTTCATAGTTCAGAGTCTTCTTGATATCCAACGAGTTGTACGTACATATAATTGGTGGGAAGTTAGCTTGCTTTGTCAGGCACTGAATTGTTGGACCATTGAACTAAGATAATATTTTCATAAAACCACTAATGTCCGATGAGAAATCAGTAATATTTTTGGAAAGATATTAACGATTGGTGAGAATTCACTGACGTTCGAAATTTTTAACTGTTCCTGATCAAATGTCGTATATTTTCCTGTTGATAAGGGTTAGCAAAATAACAGTTTCATAGTAGACTTGTCTCTTCTCTGTTCTCCGTTGTTTTTAGCGCGTCGCCTTTTATAGGATTTTCTCAACAATACTGAACTGTATTTAACCAATTACGGAAGTGGATCGTTGATTCTTGTGTTCACGAATATTCTAGAACCTTGGAGAATTGGCGAGAGTTTCGCCATACGTAACTAACACGGTAAGCTAGACATACCCTCAAATATAAACTTATTCGAAACAAACGTTGACAGTAAAATAAATATATAACAAATTCGTTATACACAACACATATCTGATAATACAAGTCACGCCTATTTTTAAATACAAATTCAATCCAAACAACGTTTTAAAAATAAATACAGAATAATAAATTCGTTACTATTAGTATTTTCAAATATACTATCGTGATACTTGGATATTTTGAAATTAGTGCTAATGTGCTCTGATATAAAGAATATATCTTTGTCATATTGGTTTGGTATTTATAGTTTAAGGCTGGTCATGGCCTAGCGGTTAGCTTGCCAGACTGCGTATTGATAAGTGCAAGGTTCAAGCTGCCATTAATGAAAACATGTTCCTCACTTTCAGTTGTAGGGGCGTTTTAACCGTGACAGTCAATCACGCTATTCAGTTAAAAGTAACTTTGTAGATGTCGAGTACTGCTAACTGGTTGCCTCACTATAGTCTTTGTTCAAAATAAGGGATTTCTAAGTCTGATTGATAGGATTTCTGACCTGCAGTTGTTTAGCCAATGTATTGCATAAGGTACCGTTCAGGTTGAAAATACCAAATATTAATGTAATTTACTATATTTTGCTTTGAAAGCAATGACAAATGAAAGCAAGCTATTCAAATTCATACGAGTTAAAGTAAAACACAAAACTAATATAACAAATTCATTCTTCCTTATTTATGCATTATTACATTAATTTAAGTATTAAGCCCAAAACATACTGATATAATAACAGAATTTATCTTCAGTTATATATATATATATATATATATATGTGTGTGTGTGTGTGTGAC
>NW_013665673.1:1219269-1221863 GCF_000517525.1 Limulus polyphemus | reverse complement strand
ATATATATATATATATATATATATGTGTGTGTGTGTGTGTGACAGGAAAACTAATAAGTTTGCAATTTCTGCGAAACTCGTTCTACAACACCAACGACGGTTGGATGGTAAGACGCAAGCCAGGATCAAACTTTAAAAGCTACTGTTGTCCAATGGCTACCTGTATAGTTACATTACTAAGACATTCCACAGCTTTGGCTCACAAAATATTAACAAACGACATAAAAATAAACTATCATATCAAGACACTGTTTCATGGATTATACCCTTCGTGGATGAACCTTTAACTACTCACCTTCGTCAAACGATTAGAAGATCTGGTTTGAATATCAAAATCATACAAAAACCTGGCAGAAAACAGAAGGACATACTCACTCGTTCATCTTTTAATAACAACACTACATGTAACCCCAAAAAGTGTTTTGCAAAGACGAATGGCTTAGAGAAGTCCTGCACACTTAAAAACATTGTTTATAAACTTACACGTACAGTGTTCGGCCATATATATAGGTGAATCCAATCGTCCAATACACGATCGTTTCAAATAACACATTTGTGCCACTGGAAATATTGACAACAAAGAACACGGCACAATCAATGGGACACCTGATACAATCAACATTTCAGAAACTTGTGACACTTTTCTCCTGAGAAAATATATGGAATCACTTCTGATTCAATCCAGACACCCTTCTATTAATATTACAATGCCTGGCCTCTTTAACATTCTATTATTATTATTAGTTTTATCATTATGATTTTATATATTTTTATGTTATTATTATAATTTTCTCTATTTTTATGATCAACGACTCAAAACAGTTTGACTACAGTCGTGTCACGTACAGTTTTCCGTTATATTGTTGTAGCTGTATTTCGGTTTTGGTTACTGTCATTCAGAATCAGTTTTATAATCTGTGACGTTCATAGACCCTTGATAAAGGCGTAAGCGGAAACGTTCGGTACAAGTAATTAAACATTTTTCTGAACTTGTTTGTCGTCTTCATTAAATAATGGGAAACTAATAGGTTTACAATTCCTACGAAACTATTTCAGTAGAAATTGCTTTATTGAATTGTGTTCTAACATATTTCATATTGTTCTTTGCGAATTTTTGTTTCTGCTCTACAATGAGAATTTCCTGAGCATAAGAAAACAATGATTAATAAAAAAGAAAGAGACCAAGAGTCCTTAACTGGTAAGGCGCACATGCTTGAGCTAAACGTTAGTGTAATAGCACTTGAGACTACTCAGTGACGCTTTTGTATCAAATAAGTAATTTAAGTTGAAATCTTTCTTAATTATTGTCATATTTATAAACATCAGAATATACAGTGGTAACAAAATTGGACGAGGGTGGTGGTGTATGAGTATTCATGTAGCTCGTAAATCATGATCTCGTTTTATATAACTTACCAAAGTAGTTCATTACAACACAATTTAACTTATCCTGTAGAATCTAATCCATTTAAGCTTAGATCGTGTTATTAAGGTATTGCTTTGATACCATTATTTAATGGCATTTTATGGCATCTAGCTAAGAATACATTCATGAACTAATATTCAAAACTTTGTCATCTAATCAATGTGAAGAAAAGAAATCCATATCATTTTTTCAATTAAGCGAAATCGTTAGATAGTGGTCTCTTGACACAGATAAATAAATGATGACATAGTTAGTGTTATGACATGTCTTTTCTCTGAGCAGTTCTTTCAGCCACAGTTTTGTGTGAAAGTCGATCACTTTTTTTTTTACTCAATGTAAATGAGAAATATTAAACCTAAATATTTAATAAAGTACATGATTTGAAACGAACCGTAGCAAAGCTGAGAATCTACGGATTGTGAAGTATCATACAGCTCAGATTCTTTCACATCATAAATAGAAATACAATGCTAATACCTGTGGCTAATTCTTTTGATTTTTGTTTCTGTTCTGAAGTTTGTAGTTCATCAGCAAATTATTGCTTGCTCGAGAGGTTCTATATAGAAATATCTGTGTATGTCTTACATACCAGACTGCGGTCTATGTTTAACACATGAAGAACGTTCGAGTTAACACCTGGTGATTTATCTTAACATCATCCACTTTTGAGCTCTTATGGTTTCTTTCATTGTTGTTGTTGTTTTTTCTGAAGTTTTTAAACATGGCATTGTAAATGCACAAAACCATTCCTGTATAACAATAAACTTAATTCATTAACAAAACCATTCCTGTATAACAATAAGCTTAATTCATTAACAAAACCATTCCTGTATAACAATAAGCTTAATTCATTAACAAAACCATTCCTGTATAACAATAAGCTTAATTCATTAACAAAACCATTCCTGTATAACAATAAGCTTAATTCATTAACAAAACCATTCTTGTATAACAATAAGCTTAATTCATTATCAAGACTGCTTTATCGAAATCTGTCATTTTCTTCATCTGTCACTTTCAACATTTCTATATAAAGTCAGTTTCAAATACGTTTTCATAGGTTTAAATTTATTTCAAATTGCTAGTCTGTAAGAAATTTGGGAATTCCTCAGACAGGGTGAAACATGAAGCTGGTAAAACAACTATTTTCAAACCTAACGAGAGTATT
>NW_013665673.1:1213512-1218757 GCF_000517525.1 Limulus polyphemus | reverse complement strand
TGGGAGATAAATAAAACTAAGTAACCGTGTTATAACTAAAAAAATTAGCCTTGATATAGAATGAATTATGTTACTCTCAGTGCATAAAGCAAGTTTTTCACCAAGAATAACATTTCTTAATTTCTTTACCAAACACCGCTGCGTGAACTAAATGGAATTTTTATTTTTAGATTGTTTCGCATTGCACATACTATATTGTCTGTTGTAAGCTAGTGCATATTTAACACGGTGAAATTTAGTATATTACTTTCCCTGTATAGGTTTATAAACTCTTTATGAATATACTCGACTATCTAACTATGCTTTAGTAAAAATTAAACCCATAACTACATTTAACGACTAATCAAAGGTTCCACGTATTGTTATTATTAGGATGTTCTGTTCTTCAATTTAGTTCGTTCTCCACAAATTAAACATGCATTATGTAGAGCCGTCTGGGTTAGTTTAGAAAGTTTCAGACGGCCATGATAAATATCAATATAACATATAATTTCCATACACTATATGATGAAGATCAAGAGACTGAAAATATTTTATATAAAAAGCTATAAGTTGATTGAAATAAATAACGAAAAAAGCAAATTAAGATAGATTTAAAAAATCTATAATTTCTATAAATGAAATAGGAAGGGAGGATGGATGGATGAGTAGGTAGATAGATAGATTGGTTTGGTGTATTTACATATATAGGGATAGACTGATGCTATATTCAGTAGATAGACAAACACTGGTATTGATGAACAGAGAGTACGTTACATGTGCTTTTTATAGCAGCGAAAATCAATATACTCAGAAGGAGAAAGATTCTATTCGTTCCTGGCTGATAAGGCTGAAGAAATCAAATATATTCGTGCTGAATTCAAAAATTTTTATGTATACTATAGCCTACGGGTATTTGTATTTCCAGTAATGTGCGTGTCATCAGGTTGTTTTTCTAAATTTTCCAGCCACCGAAGTATTTTATTTTCGAATTCTCATAGAAAGAAAATAATACAATAAATAAATAAAGTAGTTGAGAAACAGTCCAGTGTTATTTTTCTCGTTGTTATTTCCCAGAAGAAATTCATATTCACTGTAAATGAACTAAGCATTTTACTCAAGATAAAAAGGACAAGGTCAATGAGAAATTAGAATAGAAAATATTTCGTTCCCAAAATTATGATCACTAAAATTAAACATATACACACACTAATATAAAAAGTCTAAATTTCAAAGTTTAGTTTGCCTATCATTTGCATCGGTTCATGTTTATTATTTAATCTTACAGCAGATTAAGTAGCACTTGATTTTTTCTAACATTACCTAACCATTTATTAAACACAGAAACTGAAGACTATTCACTTCCATTTATTTGATGTTTTTATTTTTTTGTATACTTGGTAGTTATGTTTGGTTTCACGTTCTGTAAATATATATTCCTTAAAACCTATACATTTAGAATCTTCAGATTAAAAAGGATATTCTTTACTGAGCACATCGTACGACTTATACTTGACTCGGCATCACATCTCATCTTTTGAACTTCTAATTTATAGATTAAGTATTTTCGTATGATAGAAAAACTCTCTATCACAGAGATTGTTTTACCGTACAATGATAGTATTTTTTATCCCTTCTAAATGATCTAATCAATGTATTTTGAAGCATCATATACAAAGTGCTATACTTAGGGATATTATTAAATTTTCTTGACGAGTTAGGTTACGAGAAACTGATATACAAATGAAAGGATATGGTGAAATAAAACCAAATATAAGGGTCTGTAACAAAAACAAAAATATTGATACAGAGAAATATACATAGATCGACAGGAAGTATAAATCTCTGTTTGAAACAACCACCTGAAACAAAGTATCTGAAATGAAACAACCACCTGAAACAAAGTATCTGAAATGAAACAACCACCTGAAACAAAGTATCTGAAATGAAACAACCACCTGAAACAAAGTATCTGAAATGAAACAACCACCTGAAACAAAGTATCTCAAATGAAACGACATTATAGATGAATACCAGTAAATAGGTTTTATACACAACTACAAATTAACGTGACATAAAATACTCAAAAACATATTGATAGTAAAAATATTTTATTTTATGAGCAAGCCTTCAAGAGAGTATAAAATGTTTGAAAGATATTATCTCCAACAGACCTCTGATGTTCCACTTTTTTTTGTAAATGTGGATATACATACATATAAAAAAAAATTTTCGGAAATTGCGATAAAAATAACAAAACAAAATTATCGTTTTATTTATCTTTATTCATAGGCTTACTTAGATATATGTTTAAGAGTATTTTATATATACTACCATTGAGCTCTTGGCGAAAGATAGATATACAGTTGTAGATTGTTGTATAAGTAGAAGATAAATTGAGATATAAAGTAGGTGGAGGGGCTTGTAAGAGAGCAAACTAGGGGATATTTTAGGAATTTCCTTCGACAGATCAACACTCAGATATGGGTATCGTGAGAGTTAACAAAGCAATGTGGAATACTTAAATATATTTAGTGGATATAAGAATGGTTACGTTTAGATTATTTTATGTTAAAATATCGAATAAGTAGTTATACGTACCCTTAAAATGTCTGTTTAACTGTAACTTACTATAGCACGTGTTGTATATTACCGTGTGTCATGACAAAGTTTTGGCATCCATCACATTGCTTGGATTGTTGTTCGTTTCTATCTTATCTTGAGTAAAACAAGATAGATGCCATAACGTGTAACGAAGAATTCAAGTAGTATTAAAGATACCTATATATAACCTAAGTTCCTACGTTGTTAATTGGAAAGACATGTTTTTCTATTACGTATACTCACAAAAAACAAATTAATATTTTGAATGGTATTTTTTAAGTGTTTATCATTAAAGTATGATGCGATATACTAAAAACATTATCAAAAGCCCGTTCAACTTTACTGTGAATATCGAGATTTATCATCAATACCTTTCACCTATTATATCCCTTTTAGCTTGATTCAGTGTATATTAGAATAAAACCAGAAAAGGCCTGGCATGGTCTGGTGGTTAGGGCATTCAACTCCAACTTTGCGGGTCGCAGGTTCGAATCTCATCCTTTCAGTAGTGGGAACGTTATAGCGTGAAGGTCAATCCTACTATTCATTGGTAAAACGTAGACATAGATTTGGCGGTGGGTGGTGTTGACAAACTGTCTTCTCTCTAGTCTATCAACTCTAAATTAGGTACGTCTGACGCAGATAGTCCTCAGATAGCTTTGCGCAAAATTCAACAAACAAACAAAAGATTACTAACAATTCTGAAAGGAACTTGTCGATTACTGAAGACCATATCCCGTAACTTCCATTGCTTTATACTGTCTTTTTCTAATCTTAATTGTTTGTATTCTTCAGCTGTGTGTCAGTTGAGTGCTTGAAAGAGGAAACATGGCGTCTAGAACGGTGGAAAAAAGTATTGCATCACTTAACTTTTTTCACACTTTTTTTGGTTCCTGTAACTATTTACGAGATTATGCATTATTGAAGTGTCAGAACTGGTGTAAGAACAGTTATGAGCATTGTGTGGTGTAAGCTGGTTCATATCTCTGTCATCCAAACACATATATCTGCCTTTATTAACAAATCAACCGTGACAAACGTATTACAGCAGAGGACCAACAACTACTTGGCAAATACAAAATTGTTCTTTGAGTAAGAAAACTTAGATAAATAGCGTCACTGATGTAATTGACAAAAGGCGGTCACAGAATCTGTTTCCTGTTTTGATATTTGGTTGTTGCCCCTCTGATCTTGGTAATTGTTTAACATCGCTGTGGCATAGAGTGCGTGGGGGGGGGGGGCTGAATTAGGCAGAGGTGGGTTCATGATGCCACACGCGGATTAAGGCTTCTTGCAGTTCCAAGATGACTCCTCGGTTTCTTCTCTTGCATTTTGCTATCCATCACCTTCCATCAGTTTTCGATAAGGTTGAGATCTCGGCTGTTGCCTGGGCAGCGTAGTGTCTTCTTCCTCTCCCTAAGATGTCTTTACAATACACGTAGAGTAACATTTCTTCTTTATTTCACGTCTACTGCACAGAATAAGTGAATATAACCAATTTTTTTAGCACTGTGGTATGGAACAGAGTCACCCTGGAATGTGAACTGGTCAGCTCCACCAAAGTGATCTTGAATTGTTGGCTGTAACTGAGACCTGATGATCTCGATGCACTTGCCGGCATTGAAAGTGTTTCTTACAAAAGCAGACGTCCCTCATCCTGGTCAGAGATGCATCCCCGTATCACATGACTCTGCGGATACTTCATGGTAGCTTTCAAACATGCTGGACGAAACTATTTTCCACATTGACGTCGTATATAGCGTTTCCCATCAGACCCGTGCAGGTTGAAGTTTGATTCATCTGAAAAGATCACTTTGCTCCACAATACATGAACTCAGGCAGCATGCTCTTTGGCCCAGTTGAGCCCCATTTTGTTGGTGAGGAGGGGTAGAATCCTTGGCTGTCTTGTTGGAAGACCAGCTGAAAACAGGCGAGACCAGACGGTGTGCGCGGTGACAGTGACCCCAGAAGTTTCCTGCCATGCTCTTTTGAGATCTGTGGACAATAGTTGACGATTCTTCATCTTTATGCGTTTCAAAACACGATCGTCAGCTGTCATGGAAGCTTTATTCCTATCTTTTCTCTTTCGCCGCTCTACACATTGTTATGTATTAGAATTTCAAATGGTCTGAAATTGCGTTAACTGATAAATTAAACTTAGTAGTTAAATTGTACTTTGGATTTAGTATTTAAATAAATGCCGATATATATATTCAGTTTGTAATATTTGCCAACAAGATTGATACACACAGTTTTTTTTAACACAAATACGTTTTAATATACACACAACAGTACAATTTATAATAACAATTATTACAAATAATTATAAAAACAATGATTTATAAACAAAAGTTTCACAAACTGACAAGCAATATAAAGTCTTCTTTCTAGTTTGGAACTTCCTTGACATCTTATCGAGAGTTCACGATGAGCGAATTGATTACGAGTTGATATAGGTACAATTCACTTAGTAGGGAGCTATCTAGTCAACGATCATACGCCTATTAGAGAATGAGTTTCCACGGATGACGTTAGGTAATGTTTTCGTAAAAGTATTAATGTCCGATGTAGTCAAATGTGCTCCTGGTCAAATATATGAAGTTTTTCGATTGATAAGCGTTATAACAATCACAGTTATAGCTTCCGAAGTTTATAGCACACT
>NW_013665673.1:1211699-1213450 GCF_000517525.1 Limulus polyphemus | reverse complement strand
AATAATATATACTCTCTTTGGCGCGCATCGCGTTGGTTACATTTATAGCCGTGGGAAAGTTTTCTAGAAATTTCAGATTACGTAACAATGCAAATTAAGTGTTTACGTACACACATATGTTGTTGATTCTTACTGTCGAGAATTTTCTACAACTTTTGAGAATAGGCAGGAGGTTTGCAATACATATTTAACATTATAAGCTACGCATGTTTTAAAATATAAGCTTAATCTAAACAAACGTTGATATTAAAATAAATATATAATAACAGATTCGTTACAACACCCAGTCTCAGAAATCCCTCTTTGCTCAAAGAAAACAATGACTGCTTTTTTCCGTGAAGTTAACATGTAACCCTTGGCCATGGTGGCATCACACACACGTTGTACCAGATAAGCTTCTAAACTGACTCTCAGTAAGAACCTCTTTTTATAGCCACAAAACGGCTGATGCAAAATCCAGACCACCTATAAAGCTGCTGATGTAATATTTAGACAGTATTTCACCATGCATGAAATACATTTGCACTAGGGCCCCAAAACAGACAATGATTCTAAAATAAATGTGAAAAAATTGGATGGTACAATAAATGTTTCCTCCACTGAGGTATTTTTGATCATGTATGTTTGAAATACTCCTCATCTGATAGTTTGTGTGGCTAATCAAAGTCTATCCCTGGCACTCTCTGTCTAGTTGTTCTAGTGATTTACAATAAGCTCTTCTGTCAGTCCTGTTGAAATATTTATCGTTCTTCAGTTGAATGGAGTCTGTGGAAAATATTTGCCATTTATATGATTGTGGCAATACTTTACTCCGGCAGGAATAATAATACACTTATTTACAAATGTCTGAATTCTGGTTTCAATGGAATAACATTAAGTTCCTACGTTTAAGGCATATACCCATTTGGCATGACTTTTTGCCTGTTGATCTGATGCTTCGTTTCATAAGCTTTGGACTCAACAAGCCGAGAACACTACTTGATGCTTTTGAAGAAGCATATAAGTAGGGTTGATTCTGTCCATATTGCCATCAACTGTCATGATGTGCAGCAGATAGTTTATACTGAAAATACTTGTATTAGAATTTTTATTGCAGAATTCACCATTTTCAGTTTCTTATCATAAAGAAGATATGTTCCCAGTTCGACATTACACGTTCTAGAAACAGATATTCTGCCCATGTACTGTGTATTTGTTGTAAGTAACAATAGGTACAACAATAATGATTGTATGATCGATTACACACATAACGCTGTTTGTTCACAAGCTTCAGTTATTGTTTTTATTGAATATGTTGCACCCTATTTAATAATAATTGTTATGCTAAGTTTCTTATTGGTCATGTCAAAAATTAGTAATCAAAATGTAACTTTGCCGTAGCATATTGCGTATGTATGTACACATTAGTCAACGTTGTGAGAAACAATTGCACGCAAAGTTGAGAAACCAGATATCGCAGTGATATACCCCTTTGCATTATATTCAATGACGGTTTTTAGATTATATTCGTGTAATATGTCCATAAGTGAAACGAAAGAAGAAAATACTGTTGCGTCAGCGAGATCACGTGACTATTCTCACGGCCTCTGCTTTCTAGAGCTATCCTGTACCTTAGCGAATGCTCTAGCATTTACTAGATATAGGGTAGTCTGGTATATAAAAGAGGGTGACAACGTGACAAATTAATGTGTGTGTAGGTAATGAGTAATTGAACTGCAGTCAGAGAGAGACGTATTTTTGAAGTTAACGTC
>NW_013665673.1:1186595-1210699 GCF_000517525.1 Limulus polyphemus | reverse complement strand
ACTGCTAAATTAGGGACGGCTAGCGCAGATAGCCCTCGTGTAGCTTTGCGCGAAATTCAAAACAAACAAACAAACAAGCTTTCAAAACCTGCGTATCGGTGGCAATTATTAAAACTCAATGGTGGTACCGGTACAGTTAGTGTCTATAAACAAATAAATTCACGCACAAAACCTTAACACATAAACACTGCTGTCTTAGATGGGGCTCTGGGGGATGACAAAAACCATTCTCCAAATACCTACCCCTAATGCTTATCTACACCCATCCCTCCCTTACGCATATTGTGATGTCATCCGTACTTGCCTACTCCTAATTTCAATTTTCCATATTTTAATGAAGTTTAAAAAGTTCCCCACGCACGCACACACGTTACTCTTTTAATTATATACATAAAGTTCTTAGACCTTTACAAGAAAAAATTGTATTCATTGCGATAGTTCAGTTCCTACACCTGAACCCTAGACGGGTAACTGTGTAAATTATCATTTCAAACATTTAAATATACCTTCAAATAGTAGATCTTTGTTATCATTGTATGTGTATAAACACAACTAATTCCAAAGTCATAAATAATTATTTACCTTAACATTTCGCTTTTAGTCTTCGTAAGAAGTATGCGTTCAGACTATACAATCTAATGAAGGTGTAAGTCGAAACGATAACATAATAGTTTAATTACAACTTTAGAATTAGTCATTTGTGGTTTGGGTTTACTGAATTTCTCGCAAAGAGGCTTAGTAGTTTCAAGTGATAAAGGGAAAGCGGCTAGTCAACACTACCCACCGCCATCTCGTGGACTACTCTAATCGAATAGTAGGATTTGACTGTCACTCTTATAACGCATCCTCTTATTTTTTTGTTCAAACAAACATAAATGTCCAGAGCATTTCAAATATCGTTATGAGAGTCAAAAGAACAAAACAAGATGATTGTGTTTGCATCCGGCTTATTATGCAGTAACATCAAGTTATTAGTAAGTAAATTGTTTGATCTTGTTAATTTTTAGATACATTTAGATGACTTGTTAAAAACATACTGGATTACTGGTTTCAAATCATGCTGATAGGCGGTGTTTTATGGTTCTTGGCCGTTTCGTCTGTCATGGAGTATTCTCCGAAGTGAAGGAAGAGAATTTTGGATATTTCTATAAAACAAATTACTGGTAAATGTCAGGGTGTAAAGGCAAACGTGTGACCTTAGTAGAAGAAGCGTTATGATCTATACACAATTCACACAGAGGTGAAGGTGTTCACTTAATGGTCGTATAAGTTAGGGATTTAAAGTATTTCATTCATATCCTCAGCGAAATACTTATAACAAATATTTGCATTGCCTTACTACACGAAATAAAAATTGATCTTGTGCATTTTTTTCCCTTTGTAACTAGAATCGCCTTAGATCAGCTATGAAGAATTTCAATTTATATTGCATTTGCAATAACTAGTTACTTTTAAGTGAAGTTACATTACTTAAACTTTGTAACCGTTTATAAACTGTCCAATCCTATTTTTTCAAACACCGGCGAGTCATATGGCATTAGGTAAAGGACTTTGTAAAAATTCGCTATTTACCACAAATATATTTAAAATCACCAATACTGGTAACGTCATATCATAACTTATCTCTTTTCACATAATATAGTGAATTCATTGCGTTCACGCTTAAAATATAGAAAAAACAAATTTGCTCATCCTATGTCAATTCATGTTGTTCGTTTGTTGATTTGTCCACGAACTCTTCCCACGAGTTAGTAGATAGCAGAGCCAAACTTGACTTGGCAGGTATACTTGGAGTGGACCAGGTGGAGGAGGGGGGGTATGCTTATCTGTATGGCGTAGTCCCCTTTGACAGGATGCTAAAACGCGCCAGAAAGGTAATCCAGGCGTGATGGAGTCTAAGAGTTGGTTTGCAAGGTCATTAAACCCATTTTTGGCAACCCTCGAGATCCCGTGTACTCCATGATGGAAACTATTTTCATACCCCCACTCTCAAGCTAGTGGGTCCAAACGTGACATGCATGCACAAGTACATGTACCTAGCTCAACGAGGCTTGTTTTCGAGTATGGGTCCATCTTGGAGTAGCTACTAGGGATAATGAAGAAGGTTGATCAGTACATTAGAACCTCAGTGAATCATGAGGGATCTTTGAGCCCCGCAGTGGAATGCGGGTATCTTATGTTATTAGATATAGCATACCAGAGAAAAGAAATATAATCTGAAGGTTTGGGTATGTGGCACACACATTTCCAAACATGGACTCGGTGAAAAGGCTATTAAGAAAAAATCACGAACAAAAAATCATTTTATTTGAAGAAAATCAAACACATCGTAACAAAACACCATCAAATCCACATCTACGAGCTACTATTGCTTCCCAGAAAATTAGTAAATTATTAAAACATATTTGAGATAATGAACAATACATTCGTTAGATAACGTCCGAAAGAAGCTCGTAATCAATGAACCACACAACCATTTAAGCAAAGTGGATAAAATGATGCAAGTTTTTTGTAATTCATACACTTTATAACCTAGTAATACAATCGCTGAAGATGGAGAATTCTAGGTTAAGATTGTCAAGGAACCATGATTACCAACAGGTTCCATTTTGCCCCATTCTTAAGACATCTATGAGATTATAGATTATTGTTGACTATGGACATTTTAAACACGTATTTATTAATGTTTATGTGGAAAAAGTGCGAACATATTACGTTAACTTGTAAATATATTTTACTAAAATTTATTGTATGATTCATTATTTGTTATTTTACTTCTCCTCTAAACGTAGCTTCCGTGTAAATTAGTACTTCCCGACGCCTTTTGATAACAAAAATAATTATTTTGTGTTTATGAATTCCTTTCTCTTACGGATTTTTTTTCTTTCTCTTTTATTAATGCCTTTATTTACATAAATATATCATCATATTCTACCAGGAAATGTACGTTTTGTACGGGCTAATTTGATAAAATTTACTTACCTTAAATACAACTATTTCGATATGCTGAAAGCTTTTTTTCGTACTTTTTTTTCATTTGAAATTATTTCCTAGCTTTTTGGAATAAGTTTAACTAGCACAGTTTGTTCGGAACTGTTTTAGTAATATTAATAAAATATAAATATTATTTCAAAATAATATATCGTCTTAAATCTTCGATTTTTACATTGTTATAACAGACTGTTTGCAAAACTGGAAACAAAATTCTTGAAAATTACTCTTTTAATTAACTGAATAGGTCACAACTAAAAAGATGATTGTTTGCAATACAAAAAAATGTTACGAGATGGCAGTATAGATATATTGGAGGTTGGACTTTAAATGGGTTTTCAAGGTGTATTGTGAAAAAGAGAAATATTGGTTTGGAACTTAATTGCATACAAATCTTGCTTTATATTGGCTTTAGCAACATAGATTGGAATCATAAATGTGGAAACTATGTGTTCTTATTAATTTGTTATTTTGGTTTTGTTTACGAATAAACTGGCACTAGGTGTCGCTGCAGTGAATGTATCGACCAAAACCAAATGAGTTACAATTCACATATGCAGATTAACGTTGAAAAGACATTCACACAACTACTGTTATACTAATTGCTAACCATAGGTGCTTGCAGTAGCTCATTTTCTATAATTTGATACCTTTTTGTGCTTAAATAATTATTATAACCTTATTTGTAAAGATGGATTTACATTATTATGAAGGAATATCATTGTAATACTTTTTTCCGTATTTACAGGTGTGTCATAAAAATTACTGCATGCGTGGTTGTACGTTGCTATGGCGACTGGCCCAAGTGGCTCCGCCTTAGTACCGCCTACGATAATTGTCGAGGAGGAGCCGGAGGAGCAAACTGTTGAATATGTGCCAACAGATGGACTTTTAACACCACCGGATATACTAGATGGCGTTGAGTGGTCACAACTTTCTCTGTCTCGTCATAGACCTTCGTACAGGTTTGTGTACATAAAACACATGTAATATATAATCGGTATCCATCGTTAAGAAGTGTCAGTAATTTATATGCTCTTTTCACTTCTTGTAGTATCTAGTAAAGAGATAGGGTGCTATGTAAGTAAAGTTTTACTATTAGTGTCATTACAGCAGTAGTTCCAATTAGTGTTGTGTACTTACTTAACGCCTCTTTGTATGAGTTATACCACTTGCACATAAGCCTTCAATTTACGCTCTCAAAATACAACAATGATTTTATTATTTCTCAATGGGAAACTATACAATGCGAATAAAATTGCTCTAAACAGGAGTATATAATTATTTTCCATTCTCACCAGTTTAAATGATATACCTATATATGCATATATATATATAATTTCTTTATGAGAACACTAAGTTATAAGGGTTCGTTTTTAAAGTAAAAAAATCAACCTCAGTCTGTTTGTGGTATAGAATACTTACTTATTCGGAACAGATGTTCGTAAGATTGTTCTATTAAATGCTATTTAAGAAAGTATTACATGTTTAGATTTAGACTCTTAAAAACAATCGCCTACATAAGAATAGCATAACTTGATAATTGTCTCTATCAGTTGTTAAGTGTTTTATCCAAATTTCTACCATATACAAAATGAACATCTAACTACATTATTAATTATAGTAGTGCTTTATAGTAGGGATCGACAAGGTTTCCAAATAATTCACGTGCTGAAAACCACGCTATTGAATTCCTAAACGAAAAAAAACGACCATTCAAAATATTGAATACGATATATTATGCGCATATATACTAATAATACGCTAAAAAGGTCAGTAACATTTCCGGTATAGCAAATTAAAAAATTCTAAAACAGCTAACTTTTTTTTTTGTCTACGACCTACCTACCTGATCACTTCAGCGGGGCTAGCGCCTAGGTGGCTTGGACTATCGCTACAAGGTTTCTCCAGCTTACTTGATTCGCCCGTGGGTATCCCATTTTGATATATCGATAAAAATCCATATATATATATATATACAGGTATAATATAAATGGTAAACATATCATGCACGTTCTCAAATATCTTTTGAACCCAACGGATGGCACTACATATCTATGAATAGACATGCAACAGTTTCAAAGGGTAAAGCATACACTTTATATAAGTATAAAATAAAAAGCAAACAAACAAGAGTATTTAAAAACTATGAATTTTAAAATGAAGTAGGGATACTGCTACGAAAAGTAATGAAACAAGAATTAAAGCCATAATCACAAAATTATAAAATTTAATCCCTACTTTAGCAGCTTTATACACTTATCTTTAGGCCAAAGTTAGGATTAAATTTTATAAATTTGTGATTGTGGTTTTAATTCTTGTAAAAGTTATAACTATCAGGGATATGGCTATACTGAAAGTTTATAGATGATGTGTCCATTCCATGGACATATAAAACCTGAACAAGTAAATTGCAAAAATAAAATAATATTTGAACGGAAAGTAGGGATCGCTGGTTATTCGTAGAATTTCTATAATAAGTATCCAAAAAATTAATAAATGCTGCAATAAAAAGTACACAAACAAGTGAAGTGACACTAGTTGGATAGATTTTAAAATGTTTTCCAGTCCCTACTTTGGTTGGCAAATTTAGACTGTTTCATTTAGCTATACGGATCGTTTTAAAATCTATCCAACTAGCATTCTTTACTCGTCTGTGTACTTTTTATAGCAGCATTTATTTTGTTTTGGATACTTCTTATAGAAATTCTACGAATAACTAATGATCCATACTTTCCGTTAAAATTTTATTTATTTATTCCTACTTATATATAGTGTGAAGTAAAACCAATAGATGGAGCCACAAACATTCGTTTACTTGGTTCTTCTCTCGGGTTTATGTTCTTTTGCAGTTTTAATATTAAGCGAAATCTAAATGACATCAAGTATCTACAAGAAACAAGAGAAACCAAGTATGATTTACTGAAAGAAACTATTAAATAAAAAATGAATAAATGTTCAACAGTCTTTCATAAATTTTATTACTCTTTTTATTTCGGTTCTGTTTTGCTATATTTTATGAAGATTATGGCCTAAAATATTGTTAACAGTGTTAAATATTGCATTCTAGTTTGCATAAGTAACAAAACAATAAAAGTATAGTTACTTAACTATACTCAATATTGCTTTTTAGTTTCGCTTCAAATAGGTAGCTTGCTATGATCGGAAGTTCACATTAAAAAGCGTAAAGATACACACTACAATTGTTTAAAACTAGATACACCCACAGACCGTTAGTATATAAATGGTTAACAGGCTGCATGACGTGTCATTTTTGGATAGTTTTTGTTTGTGCGTGCACTTTGACATTATTTATTCATCGCTATGGCAACAAGAGGTTGTGTAAATGACCTAAACATATTATTTTGTATTTGTGGCAAGTGTGATGTAAAGAAACAAAGGCAAAAAAGCGTATTACGCGTATTTTGAAATAAAACCTCGGGACCAAGACAAATCATGGGCTCTGCAAAGAGTTTGCACCATTCTTGTTGAAAAGTTGAGACAATGGACTAGAGGTAAGAAAAAGTATTTGCCTTTTGGAATTCCAATGGTCTGGCGTTAACCTAGAAACCACGGAGATGACTGCTACTTTTGCTCATACAACGTACAAGACTACAACACTTCAAATAAAAAGGAAATTTTTTTATCCGAACCTTCAATCTCCTATAAGACCTGTTGCTCATTGACCTACTCCACCGGAGACTCTTGATACAGTTTCATCTGATTCTGTATCTGATGCCAATATAAATGATGATAAGGATTGTTTTCAACCTGAAACGTCTGGTGAACCACAACTTTTCACACAAGGTGAACTTCATGATTTGGTGAGAGATATGGGCCGTCCAAAGGATTCTTCAGAGATTTTGGGGTCCGAACTTAATTTCACCAGGGATATCATTTTACTGGTACAGAAATCGTGAGAAAGAGTTTAACCATACTTTTCGCAAGAATGCTCACTGGTTTATTGAAATAATACTGTTGAATTAACACCAATGCTAGGAGCTGCAGTTTATGAACCAAGTGAGTGGCGATTGTTAATTGATTCCTGCAAAAGAAGTCTAAAAGGTGTTCTCTTTCACAATGGTAACATATATGAATCTGTTCCTATTGCTCATTTGTTCAGTTGAAAGGAACGAACGAAAATCTCGAACGTCTTCTTAACACATTGCGGACGGTCACGAGTTTATTCGTGTTTTGTGCAGAGCGTCTTTGTATGCCATTTATTAAAACGTTACATTTGAAAGGAGTCGGACACCTTTTATTTTGTTTCGGACGGTTATTTTTCTGATTTTTGCTTACAATACCCATATAATTATAAATGGCTTCTCGCAGTAAACATAACGTGTTGAGTGAAGACGAGATAATTACTGAACTATTTGATGATAATTAGTCAGATCTTCCAAGTGAAGGTGATTATTCTGATGTGGGTGTGTTTGTGGATCATTCTAACAGTGACTCTAGCTACAGTGACGTTGTTAGACCTAAAAATATACGTAAAGTTGTTGTGCTCTCAACTGATTCAGAATCAGAAAGTGATAATGATTCTACAAATGTTCATGTTAGTGATTTGTTTTCCTGTTGTGATAATGATAATTGGTCAGAAATAGATATTCCACCGAATTTGGAAATGTTTGAATGAAATCCAGGGGTCACTATTACTCCACCTGAACCCGAAAGTATTGCTGCCGTGACAAGTCTAATGTTTGTTGATAATTTGTTTGAAATGTTTTGTCAGCAAATGCGTACCTACCATAATCAAACTGCAGAGAAACATAAAATGTCATCTAACTGACTTCAATGGTCTGAAGTTACACCTACAGACATGAGAAAATTTCTAGGCCTTATCCTACTAATGGGGCAGAAAAGGAAATATAATTGGAAATATTATTGGTTAACAGATCCTCTTTTGATTAGCCCAATATCTTCTCAGACAATTGGTCGAAACAGATTTGAACATTTTCGCATTTCAATGATAATCAGAAAATGGATGAGTCTTTAGGCAGGCTCTTCAAAATTCTACCAGTACTGGATTATTTCCTCAATAAATTCAGGGCACTATACAGACCAAAGTAACAGTTGTCATTGGATGAGGGCATGATTCCATGGAGAGGACGTCTAAGATTCCGAACATACAACCCTGCAAAAATTTTAAAATATGACCTGCTGGTGAGAATGGTGTGTGAGAGTGACACAGGTTATACTTGCAACATGGGGATTTATACTGGTGAGGGGGAAAAATTGGAGGAGACTGTTCAGTTCTTGCTCCCAATCTTGGATTGTGGCACTACGTATACCGGGACAATTATTACAACAGTACTTCCATTGCAAACCTGTTCCTAGAACGTAAAACAAGAGTCTGTTGAACAATCAGAGTGAATAGAGGGTTGTCGCCAGGCCTGAAGGCTGAAGTTTCTACAATGAAAAAAGGTAAAACAGTTTTCCGTAGAAAAAGTGATGTTCTCGTTTTCCTATGGAAGGACAAGAGAGAAGTGAGAATGGTTTCAACCATCCATGACTCATCTGTTTCTACCACAGGAAAGAAAAATAGAATAACTGGGGGAGAAATAAAAAAAACCTGTGTTCTCCAATACAATGCCCACATGAAAGATGTTGATCGTGCAAATCAGAAAAAACAGAAAAACAGTGAAATGAACAAAAAAGGTAGTACTTTATCTAATACGTTGCAGCCTTTTCAATTCATATATAATCTACAAATCCCTGAATCAACAGGAACAAAATGTAAGCAGTTCCTCCTCTCTGTGGCAAGAGATGGATTACTGACAAAGAAAATGAAGGCTCACTGGAACTAGAGAGGAACGAACTCGGTCCATCATCTGAAAGTACAAGGAGAACCACATATAAGGATCCCCTAGGAAGACTGTCTGATGACATGAAGCAACACATTCCTGTTTTCATTTCACCTATAGTAAAAATTAAATTTCCTACCAGAGCCTGCAGAGTTTGTACTGCCCATGGGAAAAAAAGTGAAATGCGATATATATACAAGTTTTGTGTGGTTCCACTCCATATAGGAAAATGTTTTATAAGATACCACACTTTAAGAATTTATTAGGTGTCTTCATGTACATACTCTGTAACTTTCAAATAAATTATAAAAAATATAGTTGAGTTATGAACAAAATAGCACGCGTCCGACTCCTTTCAAACTCAACATTTTAATAAATGGCATATAAAGACGCTCTGCACAAAACACAGTAAACTCGTAACCCGTCCGCAATGTGTTAATAAGGTCAAATACAAAGAATATGGTTGGTTACTTTGTGGAGACTTAAAAGTTCTTTGTATGTTGTTGGGTTAACAATCTGGTTTTACAAAGTTTCCATGTTTTTTTTTGTATGAATGGGACAGCAGAACACAAAATCAGTACTAGATAAAGAAGCAATAGCCAAGCAGAGTCAGCCTGATACCAGGATCGAAAAACATTGAAGGTGAAAATTTGGTTAACACAAAGAAAGTCCTATTACCTACACTTCACATAAAACTGGCTTGATGAAGCAGTTTGTAAATGCCTTAGACAAAGGTAACGACTATTTCAAGTATCTATGTGGGCAATTCTCAGCTCTTTCAGAAGCAAAACGTAAAGAAGGGATTTTTGTTGGGCCTCAGATTAGGAAATTGACTTCGCATGAACAGTTCGAAAAGACAATGAAGAATGTTAAAAAATAATCGTGGATTGACTTTAAAGATGTTATTGACAAATTCTTAGGAAACAACAAGGACTCAAATTACGAAAATATTGTAAATTATATGCTCGATAAATTCAAATAGTTGAGTTGTAATATAAGCTTGAAAGTTCATTTTTACACAAACATATTGACTATTTCCCTGAAAATCTCGTTGCTCTCAGCGAAGTACAAGGGAAAAGGTTTCATCACGACATCAGAGTAATGGAGAGGAGTTATCAGGGAAGGTGGAACATCAGTATGATGGCTGATTACTGCTGGTCATTGAAACGAGGTGCTACAGACGCAATGCATAAGAGAAAGACCACAACACGTAGCTTTGAGACTAAAAGACGTAGATTTCACACACAAAAATCAGGTTGAATGAAGATGCCTGTTCATTTGACATCAGTGTTTTCCATTTTATTCAGTTTGTTTGAATTTTTGTTATCAAACATAATAATAAATAATGTATAATATGGTAAACGAAATAATAATTTGATCAAAGTAAGAGTTTTTTTATTTCTTCCCGATTTGTAAAAAATCCTTACGTGATAGAAAAAAAAAGAATATTATTTCCGAAATCTCGTTATTAAAACCAAACAACTTTTAAGAAACTTAAGTTCGCAGGCCTGTGTAATCACAGAACGTTTGTTATTTAAATGTCTGCTTATTTTTTACACCAATGAAAGTCGTACATTGTTGTGGAATGCTTAAAATTAGTGAATCGAAAAGCTTCTCGAGTAACTTTTCCATTAGTTCAGCTTTTATTTCATCAACTCTGTTTATAGGGGAATCACGTACGACTAAGCGTCGTCCCAGAAGATTCCCCACATATCTAATTCGATTTGAATCTGGTGAGTGTGTTGACCAGTCCATTCGTCCGATAACTTCTTCTTTCCAGAATTTACTAATCATTTGATTGTGATTTGAGTGAGGGTAGTCGTCAGTTAGAAGAAGCGTCTGACCAACTGCACCTGCACATGACAACGATAATGGTTGCAAGACTACATGTCTACGTCACAGGGCGTTCATACACTCATGTAGCACATAAAGTTCAGTGTGGCCACCAGTGGTGATCGCTTCCCTAACCAGAATGCTCATGTCTTTCCTGCTTGACATTGGAGTTGCATCTAGTCTTGCAAACTGTTCAAGTGTGTACACGGCTTCTATACGACTTCAATGTGGTGCATGATTTAACCGTAAACATAACATCCACCCCCATGTCGTTTGATCAATTCATGTGTTGTTAACGCCATGAAGATAAGCTGTTTCGTAGCGATGAGTTAGAAGAATGCATATCATTGATAATCTGATATGGATGCCAACCATAATAAACTTATCTCTGACCGTTTATTGCTCTGACTTTTCATTTTTGCATATTCGCCCATTTGTGGAGCCCATATTGTGAAATAGCTATTGTCTTGAGGGCTTATTGACAATGATCTATCCTGTTCAGATCTCTAGATAACTGTATTAATGGTCTGAAAGCAGTCCACATCTTACTGACCATACATTGAGAGGCTTACAGTCTCTCTGTAAGTACTTGTTATGTTTGACCAGATTCTAGACAACTAATTGCTCTCAAATATCTAAATGTTTTTGTTGAGGTCATTGATTGCTTCACTATTAATCCAGTTTTTTTTTACACACACTGTTGTTGTTCAAACTGTTGCCTAGAAAACATGTTATGTTCATCTTAGTTTTTTATACCACTGAAATGTGCATATTGGTTCGAATGACCAGTCACCTGCCATTTGTTTTGCATAAGCACTATCATAGTGCTGATGGCATTGTTATTATTTAATAATAGTAGTTGTGCCTTTTCACAGCTGAAGTATATAACTCTGATATGTTTTGAGCATGTATGTAAAACGTTGATTAGTGTACTTTCAATCTTAAAGCGTATGAATATATCGAATTACGTTATTTACTTTAACACGTATACATAACGCAAACTTAATATTAAAAATATCACAAGCGTAATATTAAAAATATAGCGATACTTTGTTCTAACAATTCAATACGTTATTTTTGTATAGCTGATTTTAGAAACTGTAACAGTTAACAATTAAAAGCTATGACATTATTAAAATAATGAAAATACTCAAACAAAATAAAATTTGTTATATGTTCATTTATTATTTTCCATTTAACATCCCCCCCAGTAGCAGAGCGGTATGTCTGCGGACTTACAACGCTAGAATCCGGGTTTCGATACCCGTGGTGGGTAGAGCACAGATAGCCCAGCGTGCAGCTTTGTGCTTAATTATAAACAAAACATTTAACATCGCGGATATCTCATCTTCTGACACTATTATGCAAAATGTAATTTTATTTAAAAAGTGAATACACATTTGTGTGCAAAACAAATAACATAAAATTTCAGTTCCTACAATACAAACATTAGTGAACTTTAAATATTTTTAAACAAAATGGCAAATGCGATGAGGAAAAAAAAAACTAAATCCTACAAATACAAATAGTTACCCAAAGATGGCGCTGCACTCAAATGTTCCAGAAATTATGGGTTAACCATAAATTGCATACATGAAAATTTGGTCGAGCGACGTTAATTTGAAAGAATACACATATGTTCAGAAGTCAACAAGAAAATAATATATTAACTGAAGGTGAACCAAATTTTTTACAGTGAGTCATAACTGTATTTAACATCACAGGTCACATCTTCAAATCCTGTATTTTATATTGTTTACGCATAAAAAAATCAAAACGAAAACAAATCGAACATTTATTGTTTTCGTATTATTATACTAGACTTACTTCGGCAGGGTCACCGAAAGTGCTCTGTTCGAAAAGTTAATAAAACCAAAACCAAGAGTAACAAATATTTTTATTTCTTGCTTTTCAAGTTCATATGTCATGCTATGTTGTTGCCTACAGATGGCATAATTCTTCTCATGATTCCTGGCATGAGCACGTTTTGCTGACGTCACAACAGCACAAATTGCAACGTTAAGCGTCCCTTGTGACATCATTTTAGTGTCTACTGACTGACTGACGGGGTGCGAGTGGATAGAGCAGGTGATGCCCCCCAGTGGCTCAGCGGTAAGTCTGAAAGCTTATAACGCTAAAAACTGGGTTTCGATACTCCTGGTGGGGAAATCTCCCAAATATTTTGTTTTATCGTATTTCAACTCAACTGAATGAATGTCGATTATTTTTAAACAACTGTTTTTATAGTTGAAAATAAGGATTACATAAAATTCAAATATAAAATTTTAAGAGCAATTATCTTTAAATCTATATTTTTAGGAGCTCAAAAATAAAATCACTAAAGGCGCCATAAATGTGTATTATTTACTTTCAATTTACATCTGATATAGTATGAATAAACCATTGAATCGCCATAATATTTCTACTGTAAATAAATAAGGATTGGACAAAAAAAAATGAAAGAAAAGAAAAGACATGATTATTATATAAAATATGTTAAAACTTAATAACATGACATCTGGATGAGCATGGCAGTGATCAGCGCGTGGAGTATGGATCTACGGATCCAACTTTCGCGTCCCGATTTTTTTCTTTTTTTATTCATGTAAACTCCCAGTGGAGCATAGGGCCGCAACAACACCTCGCCAATGGAAGATGTTGTTGCAGTTACTTGTAGCAGGTTGGTTTTTACGGAGTGGAGTTGCTAGCCCCGCGCCCAACCCTCCCCCTTTCTCATCCTGGACTTGGGACCAGGCAAAGGCGGAGGTTGGCATGTTTGGTGTGACGAGGATTCGAACTCGCGACCCTAGATTACGAGTCGAGCGCCCTAACCACCTGGCCATGCCGGGCCTTTCGCGTCCAGTTACCACAATATAATTGGAGCCGTGGTTGGGTTAGACAACAGTAGTCCAAGTGTTGGTGGGTGCTGTTGACTAGTTATCTTCACTCTAGTCGACCAGTTCAAAAACTGAGGATGGCTAGGGCAGATATTTTCTTGAGTGTCTTTGGAAGAATATACACAACAAACAAACAATACAACGTTAGGCCTGGTGTCTTTGGAAGAATATACACAACAAACAAACAATACAACGTTAGGCCTGGTGAGATATGATACTTTGTGAAACGCGTCATCGGTAATGGATATGGCGGACATAGTGTGGTTGAAATACTATTATAGACTTTTCTTCTCGGAAAAACGCTAAGGGACCGAATATGTATGAAAATGTATTCAAAATGTATCAAGTACAATATTAATGCCTTGTGATATAATTGACAAGATAACATAACATTTCATATGTCTGGATCAAAATTTATACTGTATTATTTTTATCAGGTCGATATCAATGGCGTTTTTCATTTGATAATTATAATTCTTACAATTTTGTACAGAGTATACAACTGGACTTAAAAAAGTGTCAGAAAATAGTTTATAACATATATACATATCTGATATTATGGTCCACTTAAATTAAACTCTTCTAAAAATATAAAAATGGTTTAAATATCATGTTAGAATAAGCCAAGCTTCGAAACATGTGGTCAGCGGTCTAGCTAATTCTTAAACAATTCCTACAACTATAAGAGGTTTAAAATTATATCTGATATATATAAAAGCAATGTCTGTCTTTTCGTAAGGCTGTGTTCCAACAATGACTTTTATGTTACGTTGCTTAGCAACAAAGGTATGAGTTTTTAACTATTATGATATATTATATGGTGTTTTTTATAAGTATTGTAGGAGGTTTTAGATTGTATTTATTAAACTATTATGGGATGTTATAGAAATATGTTTTTTATTACGATATTACTATATGTTATGCAGTGTTTTTTCATTATGAGGTGTTAGAGAGTGTTTTTGTAAGTATTATGGGATGTTATAGTGTTTTCTCTAATCTATTATGGGGTATTGTAGAGTGTTTTTTAAAAGTATGACCTGATATTATTATATGTTTTAACTACTTATTTTGGAGAGGTTTGTAACTATTATAGGATGTTGTAGAATAGTCTGTTTTTTTAAGTATGACCTCATATTGTTGTTAGTGTATGTACTGAAAGTGTAAAATTAAATGTCTAGACAGCAAAACTGGAAAAAATATATTGATTTCTGAATTTAGTGTCTGGGCTTATCAAAAAAGGTTTGTTTCATATTTTTTAAACTTCAGTTCTGATTTCGTTCTTCTAATTATTTTTGATTGCGTTTAATTGACTACTCTTAGGTTCGCATCGTGATAAAGTTAATTAATATTTGTATGATCGTTTGTTGAAGATTTCTAACACTCCTTTGATCTTGAGTTGTAGTCAAAAGCAAAGTAAAAATTACCAAGTAGTGTTCTTTCAATAAGGAAAATAGCACCGTGTTTGTTTTTAAGCAAAGGAGACTGAATACAGTGCATTGTTGGCAAAAATGTTTGGGTATCGAACACCTGCTTATTTTTAGAAGGTGTTCGAAATCTCTTGGTTTTGTTTTATTTCTCAGTCAAAGAATCAAATCAGCTATAAATTAGTTTACAAATATTTTTTCTCTTTTCGTACCATCTTTAAATTCAGCTTTTTCAACTGTTTTTTAAAAGCGAGAAGCATGTTTATATATTTCATGCTACAAAAGAAAAAACTTATCAATGTATTAAATGTAACAAATATAACAAGTGCTACAATGAAATGTTTTCTATAGTAGGTGCATCAACTTGTGGGGAGATATGAACCAAAATTTAAAACAAGTTTTTTCGCTGTTTAAGACACTGTTTATATAATAAGATAATGGTATGAAGCAGTGAAACTGATCTCTGGAGGGAGGGAATAAAACCAACCTTCATGCAGATAAAACGAAATGAGACTTCGTGTGTGTGTTATAGCAAAGCCACATTGAGCTATATGCTGTGTCCATATTTTAGCGTTGCAACTCCGTAGACTTACCGCTGTCTATCGGGGGATATGCGGCTCTAATTGACTACACTTAAAAGGAAGAATGAAACTAACTTCATTATAATTACTTAGTTTCTGCCCCTATAATTTAATACATTAATGGCTATCATCATAATTATTTAGTTAGTAGCGGCCCGGCATGACCAGGTGGTTAGGGTGCTCGACTCGCAATCTGTGGGTTGCGGGTTCGAATCCCCGTCACACCAAACATGCTCGCCCTTTCAGCCGTGGGGGTGTTATAATGTGACGGTCAATACCACCATTCGTTGGTAAAAGAGTAGCCCAAGAGTTGGCGGTGGATGGTAATGACTAGCTGCCTTCCCTCTGGTCTTACAGTGCTAAATTAGAGACGGCTAGCGCAGATAGCCCTCGTATAGCTTTGCGCGAAATTCACAACAGACAAGCAAATAATTAGTTAGTAGCGAGCTAGTTTGTGATAAAAGAAGCGTTAAGTAAGTCTATATCCGTATGTGTAAGAAGGCTATATTTATATACTTGTAAGGTATTGGTAAATGTCCGTATGAGATCAGGTAGTTGTTCTGCAAGTGTGTACAAACAAAAAAATTACGAAAAACCCCATTTCAATGTAGGAATGATAGATCAGATATAAAACCTACGTGAAAAAGTTAAATAATGATAATTATAGACAAATATGTTGTTGATTATGCCCAGCCAGACACATGATGAAAAATTTCGACTCTACATTATGGTAGTAGTTTTGCATAAAAATTCTTGTTTCAGTCTGATATATTCCCAGCGACTTATATTTCATAAAAGTTATGTTTTTCGCCCCCCCCCCCCAGTGACACAACAGTATATCTGCGGACTTATACCGCTAAAAGCCGGGTTTTGATACCTGTTGTAGGCAGCATAGATAGCCCTTTGTGTAGCTTTGTGCTTAATAACAAACACCAACACCAATGCAATGTTATGTTCATGTATCTTGATATTCACTATAAGAATCTATGCTAAGTATGTGTTCAAGTAAGAAAAATAATCAAAAGATATACAACAAGGGTTTGCGTTTTGACTATTATAGGCACTTGAATACTCGACGCTTATGTTCTCTAGAACACAACAATACCACATTATTTGATTTCGAACAATAAACATTTGTTTCAGTGTACTTAGCAAGGTTATGTAATTCGATGTGGTGCCAGAACCTCGTTATTTTTGGAATTTCACACAGATTGTTAGAAGTGAGTAAGAAGATAAAGTTTATATATGGTAGAACAGATGTGGATCTACTTGAATCACTACGTGCGATGTTTAAACTACGTCGTGAAACTGGAGTCAACCACTCGCAACAAGTAATTTCTCAGTGAGTTTCATTGGATGTCTTAGTCACGAGCTCACCAGAAATAGATCGCTGAGTAGTTAAGCGTTTTAAATGTAATCACTCAATTTAGTGAACTTAAGTACTTTTAAGAGATTGTTTATGTCACCAAGAAAAAGCACTCCAAAAATAAACGGCAGAATGTGACCTGTGAAAGATATATATAATAGTCCTGTCTGTTGTCTGTTCATGTAACTACTTTGCAGTGTGTGAATGGATCTTCACCAAAATTGGTATGGAAGTTCACTAGATACAAATGTACATACAAATGTTCAGTTTTGCATTTTGCGTTTTACGGTTTTTATGGGTGTTTTTTGCGTTTTTTGCCACTACTTTGCTTCTTCTTGATGGACCTTCACCAAATTTGGCATGAAGGTTTGTTTGGTCCATGGGGAGATACATACAAATTTGCAGTTTCACATTCTGTGTTTTGCAGTTTTAATGGCCGTTTTTGCGTTTTTTACAATTACATATAACGGAAGCAGCTTTTTCATGTCCTAAGATAACCTTTTGGAATTTCATGAATTTACATAACTTCCGTCCAGGGTACGGGTACTCCAGCTAGTATATATATATATATATATATGTATATATATATATATATACATATATCTTATATAATGTTTAAATATAATACAGTACAGAGAGCTGAAAAGTATCAGAATAGTCAACATTTTATGCATGGTTATTTACATTAAGAATATTGAATGTCATACTTTTTAACCTCATCCATTGGGTATATATATTCGGTTACTTCTTAAATAAATACTTTTATTTTATAGTCAAAGTCATATGGTAAGTGTTCACCATTAAATGCGTGTTTCGCAACGAATTCTATGTTAAACATTCTATGTTAAATAATCATACGGTTACTTAAACATAATTCTACTTTTCTTGTAGTTTCCAATTTTACAGTTGAATATTGAGTTCGGTGGATATCATCTCCAAAATTGTGAAGTCGACTAGCTTATGATTGATATCAATTGAAGCCTCACATAAAACAATGTTTAAAATTTAGTTTATATGTATATATATATATATTAAGAAACATAAAAATACTAATTCTGTTGTAAATCTTTCGCAGAATTATCTTTTTAGATATTTTTTTCCATTTATCCTGCGATATATTTTCTATAATGGATAAATTCAAAATTTTCACATAATCTTTCTCTGATACCATACGCTAGATCAGACGTATTGAAACAAATGTTTTCACTGACTGATTTCGTAATTTCGTTATGTTAGTCTTCGCTGACACAAAATAACTGCAGATGTTGTGGTCATTCAAGGTGCACGTGATTCATATTATCTGGATGGATGTTCATGCACACATGCACCCTAAATTATCTGTATGTTACTAAACTTTCAATACATTAGGCTAACCTATTTAGACAAGGAGAGAAAACGTCTATTTTCAAGTACTAATTATGCGATAAAATACGTTAATGAGGGTTTTCTAACTTGTTGACGAAATATTACCTGAATACCACCAATAACCAGTTAAATTAAAAATTGTCCTTCAACCATAACTTAAACGATTGAGTTCAAATTGACGTTTTACTAATAATTAGATGTGTAACTAAATTGTGTACTCACCACCAGTAAAAAGTTGGAAAACAATATTAACCATTGCCAGCAATGTAACTGGAATTTACTGCATGTCTCTGAATGGAACTTGACTTAAAATTACTTATTTAACTTCTGACTACTAACCAAAAGTTGAACTGTAATTGCTTATTCGCCACCAATTAACACTTGTAACTAAATGGCTTATTTAACACCAAAAGTTGATATTACAAACTTCAGTCTTGAGATAAAAATGAATTATCCTACTTTTATGACACTCAGGACATGATTCTGCAGGACTAATATTCTGTTTGTTTGTTTTGAATTCCGTGCAAAGCTACACGAGGGCTATCTGCGCTAGCCGTCCCTAATTTAGCAGTGTAAGACTAGAGGGAAGGCAACTAGTCATCACCACCCACCGCCAACTCTTGGGCTACTCTTTTACCATTATATATTATATATTATAGCGCCCCCACGGCTGAAATGGCGAGCATGTTTGGTGGGACGGGGATTCGAACCCGCGACCCTCAGATTGCGAGTTGAGTGCCCTAACCACCTGGGCATGCCGGGCCCTAATATTCTTTAACGGGGTCGTTTCCGTTTTGCAGAGAAATCTAACTGCAAGCTCGTTTTTCCTGCTTGTTTCCAGCATGTTGACGGGTTGCTGTTTAAACACATGTGCTTCTACAGTTGATCATTGAAACGTACATGAAATATTCTTTAGATGGTAGCCCAGACTGTAAATACGAAGATTCATGGTTTGCGCCCATTTGCTACACAGACGTGTTCCATATTTTTAGGACAACAGGTGCGCTTCAAGAATGATGGTCAAATCCCACTATTCGCTCAAAGAAGAGTAGACCAAGAGTTGGCGGTGGGTGCTGTTGACTATCTGCTCTCTCTATAACCTAACAGTTCAAAATCTGCGGGTTCGAATCCCCTTCTTACCAAATATGCTCGCCCTTTCAGCCGTGGGGGGCGTATAAATGACGGTCAATCCCATTATTCGTTGGTAAAAGAGTAACCCAAGAATTGGCGGTGGGTGGTGATGCTTAGCTTCCTTCCCTCTAGTCTTTCACTGCTAAATCAGGGACGGCTAGCACAGACTTCCCTCGTGTAGCTTTGTGCGAAATTCAGAACAAACCACACAAATAGCATTAGTGTAGCTTTGCGCAAAAATTCTCAAATAGACAAATAAATAATGCACAAACAACTCAAGTTTGTTAGGCTATTTGCAAAGCTATTTTCTACGTCATAGCAAACAAAGAAAGTTTGGTATTCAAGAACTTCTATAAAACATCTCTTCTCTAATAAAAACGTTTTGGACAATTTATCACAATCGAAAATTGTTTCTTTATTGTTACAGCAATAACTTTTTGCGTTTTATTTTCTTTGGATTTTTATATAAAGATCGAAGCTTATTCTTCTTTAGTACAATAATAGGGTGTTGCATTTAATAGATTTTTTTTTGCTCGATTCCTAAAGTTTAAAGTAAATATTAGTCTTTTCTACATGATTTCTGATGGCAAAAAAAAAAGAATCGAAAATGATATAGATATTTTGCGTAATCGAGGAAAAATAGCCCCCGCAAGCAATGTTACAGATATTTAGAATCTTATAGTAGTTCCGCTTGTGTGCTTTAAGGCGGCAAATTCGCAGTTTTTTCTTTGAATACTATCATCAGTCAATTTTCCACCTTCTTCAATAAGGTAAAGATCACAGACCACCCATTAATACGCCGTAGGCACCAATGTGTTTTTTTGTCAAACGTGTAACATTTAGCAACTACTAAGCCAATAAAATTGACTGTTTAGCCCTTGGAAACTATAACGTCATTTTGTTTCCATTGCTGTTTCGTGAAAAGTTGCGCTATGCAATCACATACATCCTGCTAATTTTTTCATTGATTTTAAAAATATGTATGCGGCAAAAAAAATCATATAGGTTTTAGAACGAGAACAACAGAAATACTTGTACATTCTCGGACACTCGAACTTATAAGTTTTGACAGTTGAATGGAGGAATAAATTGTCGGTCTCGGAGTCATGGTTGTGCGTTGGAGTTTTTTAAACAGCATATAGTTCTCAGCCGATCCCATACACGCAACGTATTTTAAAGAAAGGCTTTTAACATGTTATTATTTTCAAATGACTTTTTTTGTCTAGTTTTACATTGAATTAAATTATGGTGATACTTGTCGAACGGCTCGATTAATATCATGGGAATTTTAGGTGGAAGTGCCAGTGAAACTCCACCTCGTTATCTTTATGTCACAGTTGCCTCTGTTACGAGAAACGTCTCCTCTGCTATCTTCTTTAAAATTACACACATCCCAGATTGCTACCTACCGAGTGTTGTCTAAGGAAATGTCTTATGAAAGTTGTTCCAATAACAGAGAACATACTTCAGCTCACTTCAATAATATGCTTATACACCTAGCGGTGGAAATCTTTTTCTAGAACGGTTGCGTACGCTTTTTTATAAATGCTTATAGCTTTCATTAGAGTGTGTCAGTATAGTTACATGCCTAGAACCATATGTTTACATGTATGTAGATACTCGTGTAGGATGGACGAATTGTGATCAATAAGCAGTTGTTATGTTTGAAACATCGGGACGAATGTGGCTCAGAGGTCAATGCGCCGGACTATGGATTTGTGGGTTTCTCGTTCGTGTTCCGTTACCGTAAAAAGAAAATAAAAAGCGTTCCGTACTTTGGAACCTTTGATGTGTCAATAAGGTAACAATCAAATTACACTAATCAGTTAAACAACAATATCCCAAGAGTTGCCGGTGGATGCTGTTGACTAGCTGTTTTCCCTATTGTCTGTCAGTTCAAAATTAAAGACAGATAACACAGATAGCCTAGCTTTGCGAGAATATTCCAAAAGCAAGCAACATTTATTACGCCTGTGTGACCTCGAGTTAAACAATTCTTGAAAGAAATTCGTAAATAGAACTGTAAGTCATTTCTCATCAACATGAACGTCTGAAAAACAGTAAAAGTCACATGAAGGAATACAGAAAGTTTCAATTGATTGTTGTTGTTTTATTTAGAGGTTATTTGTCTAGAAAATTCTGGAAGGGAAAGTAGGAGTCTAATATTAAAGCTATAATTTGAACATCAAAGACTAGCGAACAACAAGAAATGTGTAGGTCTAAAATACCAATTTTGCAGACCTCTTATTTGAAATCCTTAATGTATAAGTTACAGATTTCTAAATTTCGTCTCTCACCGGTCATTTTTCAGGAGGCATTTTGATCATTACCAAAACTCGTCAACTGAACTGGAGGATGAGATACAGAAGTTTATCTGAAATGCTATTTAGATATATGCAGTAAGAGGATCATAAAATTATCTTTCTTTCATTTCTCTTGAAACTTCTACACAATCTCAAGGTTTGAAACGGACTGTGAATTATAGGAGACAAAAAATTAGTTCTAAAATGGAGTTTTTAGACCCTTAATATGAAATCCGCAGGGGACAAATTTAGAAAGATGAGAATAAAAACACCTACTCTCTAACATGATTTTGCCAATATGTTAGGCCTATAAAAGTCTAATTGATTACATGAATTTCTTTTATGGTATATAAAAGTATTTTCCAATATTGTTTTATTAGCTCAACCTTTCGGCACGAAGCCCTCATTAGGAGCTCTTCTTACAATGATAAACACACTGAAAATAAGGTTATACTTCAAAGCTAAGGAACATACAACAAAGCTTGCAATATTTCCTTCAATGGAACGCCTTGGAAATACATTATCGTGAATCTGTATAGCAGAAGAGATTGTAATTATAGCAGTATATAAAAAGAAATTACAGAAAAACGGAGCATACTAGAAAAAAACACGAGAACATATCTATCTGTCAATCTATCTATAAATATGCCTGTTTATATTTACTTAAAAATCTCATCAAATCTCTGTCTGTCGAAAAGCACTGACTCCTATGATGAATGATAATTTCCAAGATTTCAATGTACAAAAGCATCAACTGTGTGCATTTCCAGAAACTAATTTGTAAGCAATGTATTGCAATGGGATGGTGACGGAACTGTGTATGCTCATCTCTCTATGTATCATTTAATCTTTAAACATACTACCACTTGGTCGATTTTTATTGCTTCACAAAAATATATAGCTCAGTGACATTTTTTGTCCAGAAAAGAACAATTTATTAATGATCGAATATGAATTCAGTCGCTAATAGCAATCATTTTTCTGTCAACTGCGGATATGAGCCATGTTTGTCAAAGTTTGGGTAAACATAGTTTTCAGGCCTTCGATACATCTGGAAAAAAATAATAGAAGAACAACATGATCGTGTTTCTAAAGACACTTTTAGACGCAATAAACTACACATTAGGCTGTCTGCGCTCTGTCGCGGAAAATCGAACCCCAGATTTTAGCGTTGTAAGTACCTAAACTTACTGCTGACCCACTGGGGAGCAATTGTAATAAGTGTCGTGTTTGTTCCCAACTACAATATTGTGCAAATAAACATTTCTAGTGTGAGATAATGAGTTAAAGTACAGTAACTCACAGTGAAAGTTAATTTGTTCTACTAATAAGACTACTCATTGACGTGAATACTGCTCTAAGTTGAAAAGAATAAAGTTGCTATTTTAAGGCTTCATCGAGTAACTCATATGAATAAACCGCCAGGGGTGATATGTCGTAATCAAACTATTTATGTTGTATTCTCTTTAATTGAGTGGTCTTTAGAGATAACGTGAGACTGAGTTTACTAATCATGTACAATAATGCTTATGCACTCATTAGGTGTAATCATTAATATAAACATTTTTTGACAGACACAAGCGGTTAAGCTCCAAGATTTTACTGTTTTTTATTATTATTTTAATTTACAAGCTTTCAGTTGTTAAAATGTAGCCGTCATCAGGGAAAACCTGATTACTGGTAATCAGCCGACGGCTACGGTACAGTGGCGGAAAGCTTGAAAAAAATAGCATACAAACCTGGAGTTGACCCGTTTATTTTTTATCTGTCAAATCTACCCACGTTATGAGCCTCAAATAATACATATAAAACATTTTATGCCGAAATTGATTGTAAACGACTCGCCACCTTATTACTTCTCTGTATTACACATTTAGTTTGAATAATTGTTTGAATCTTCTTGTCATATCCAAGAATACGTTATGAGAACAGCTCGATATTGATTTTCCTGAAATATATATATATATATATATATATGAGCGTATATAATAGAGAAGACTTATGATTGTCATACATTTTATACAATATACCGTATATCGCCGTTTACTTTAGTAGATAATAATATATATATATATATATATAAAACAAAACCCTTCACAATGAAACTGAAAAAAAGACAACCATTTTTTTCATTACTAGTCATTGTCATCATCATTAATACATAGCGGAAATATCTGTGTTCATAGCTTCCAAACGCGTTAGGGTATTTCATCTATCAGACAAGATCAAAATGCAGGTGCCAAACTAGTCAGCAGCTGTGGAGAATCGGTAAAGGGTTAGGAGTTGAGTGCTTAAACTCACAACGTCTCAACTCATACAGCCTTTCGCTGTCTGCAGCTGGTTGTAGGAAGGTTGCAGGTCTCCAAAAAAATATAAAACGAAGACAAACGAAGATAATAATGGCTG
>NW_013665673.1:1183212-1185938 GCF_000517525.1 Limulus polyphemus | reverse complement strand
AGCCCATTTCGTAGCTCGGCGCTTAATAATAAACAAACAAACAATACTTATGATCAACTTGAAATTAATTCCCGTAAAGTGAACGCACAGACAACTGAAAGTAACAACAAAGTTGTGTCATGAAAGCATTTCGCTAAATATTCGCATCCAAGCCTAAGAGCACAGAAGCAGGAAAAACGTTGCGGTTGGATGTTTGAATGTTATTTCTATTTATACATTTACACAAAAAAACGAAAATGTTAAACTTAGCAAACGTATTTCAGATTTGCACTGAAGATTTCATGAACGTGAGGAGTTTGTAATCATTGCAGATATTTTATTGAGAAATAGTGCATAACTAAAGGTTTCACAAAGTTTTTAATGCCTCGGTTTCATTACCATCATCTTCTGAGGAGATTTTGATTTACTTTTATACGGGCGAGATGATTTAATGAGAACAGTTTCATCATGTAACTTTTGCAATGATTGACTCCATGCTTCACACTTTTCACATATAGCATTTTATTAGATCCTCAAAATGTAGCCCAACGTAAGTTTGTTGCTCATTGTAATTAGAAGTTGTTTATCTCAATAAATCAGTCTCTTTCTTTATATATATTTCTGTTTCTTTATGGATAGCAAGAAGGACAGGAGAGAAGTTAGCTTTATCAATCTTGCATTAGAGTCTCTGTGTGAACAGCATAGCATAGAAAGCTTCCTTCAAATAACAATCATAGATGAACAAATCGCCTATTTCAAAGCGATATTTGTAGAGATAATCTTGGAGGACGAATCACCCTGAGCTGCTTTTGTAAATTAGTCCTCCAAGATTTCCTTTACAAGTGGCACTCTGGAATAGGCAGTTGCTGCCCATTTTACCTTTGTTTGTTCATCGTGAATATTCTGCCTTAATCATCTATAAAACAGAATAAGCGGTTTTAGAAAGGCTGATTTAATCAAAAATACCAGAAGTGGATCACTTAGAATTTTAAAACTTTTCTCATGCTAAATATTAGCTTCCTAAAGTTATTACTCTAACGCGGGACAATATTAAAACCTTTCAACGCTACTAGTTAATAGGTTATTTAAACCCATCGGAATTTCAATTCTTGAATATGTTATTTCAGCTGATCGGGATTTTAATTGTTAAACATGTTGTTGTAACCCATCAATATTTTAATTGGTGAATAATTTATTCCAAATTAGCAGGATTTTGATTGTTGAACACATTTTAATCCATTAAGATTCCAATTGTTGAACAAATGATTTCAACTGCTGAAAAAAAAATTCAAGCCATCTGGATTCTAATTTTGAAATAGGTTACTTTAACTCATCAGAAGATAAACTGAAAATATATGAAGCCGAATATATTATTTGATCTACCACTTGTCACTGATTTATGCCTGTTTCTAAGAATTCCACACCTCGCCATAAACCTTAGACAAAGACATGCCTTTTATAATGGTGGACTGTATGTTATATATGTGGTGTTTTAGTTATATCGGATTTGAAGAATTTGTAGCATTAATACTACTAAATCTTCCTCATAAATTATTCATATTTATTTTAGTAACTTAAACAGCTGGTCTACTGAAAAATTTAAAGAATAAGTTAGTAGCATCAACGTTACATGCTCTTCAAATTCCATTGGTTCATTATGGTGAATAAAGGACAGCCAGAAAGACCATACATATACTTTTTGAACAAGTAATTTGAACATAGGATTATAAATGTTTCAATGGAGTTTAAGAGATAAAATTTCATTGAACAATTTCATGTTGCCTGTTTATCGATACTTATGTATTCTGTCTACTGGAATAATGACTTTTATATACATATTTATATATACATATATCACTTCATTTGAAGATTGTACGAATAAATACTTATATTTAAGAGTAATATAATTGTGTTACATAAACATTTATGCGCCTTTAATGTTTACTAGGTTACACATTAATTTTGTGACGAAGGTGAAGGTGCACCGAGGAAAGATTAGAAAGTACAAAGTAAGCCTGTTGTGCTTTAAACATAATGCGATTGGTTAAAAAAATCACCAAGAGAAATATAAAACACATTTGGACGGCACTCTTATCATATGAAGTCAATGTGTATTCACTAACTATAAAAGGCTTACTCCCTTCGTTACTCTGTCGAGAACGCTTTCACGCTCCTTTTTTTTTTTTCACGCTTCCTTTTTTTTTTTTTTTTGGTAATCCTCCACAATATAAATCGTCGCTTAGCAACAAAACTATCACCTGATTGTTCTTAGGCCAATTATGGTGTTTATGTTGAATGCTCAATATTCACGAGAAGAAAGAAATATGTTGTAGGTCAAACCACTTAAGACAATAAGGAATTCTTATTTCTGACCTGGGAAATATCAACCCCATTGGCGTTTTGGCTTTTTGCTTTAGTTTTATCCTCTCTTAAAAAGTTTTATACAGTATATTATGTTTATGTTTATTATTTTTATTTTATTTTTTATAACTTTTGTCGATCAATCCTGTATTTACTTTAACCAATTCTAGATTTTTACTTTTTTTAAAACTATAATGCTTATATATATATTCATATATGTATGTATATGTGTGTGTGTATATATATGCATTTGTATTACATATGTGTACAATAGTACAATTTGGAATAACGGTTATTACGAATAGTTATTACAAACAATGATTTATCTATAAAAGTTTTACAAACTTATAAACAATATCGAGTCTTCTTTCAGGTCTGGAACTTTC
>NW_013665673.1:1180200-1182293 GCF_000517525.1 Limulus polyphemus | reverse complement strand
AGAGTTTTTAGAAATTTCAGCCTGCACAACAATACTAACGATACACTAGTGTTTACGTACACACAAATCTTGTTAATTCTTACACTCGAGAATCTTCTACAACTTTAGTGAATAGGCGGGAATTTCGCAATACAGATTTAACATTATAAGCTATGTACATTTCTAAATATAAATTTAACTTCAACAAACATCGATATTAAAATAGATAGATGATAGTAAATCCGTCACAATATATATATATATATATGTATATATAACTTTCTATTATTTCAAGCGTTTATAAGCATTGTTATACACGTTTATTTGTTACATTGACACGCGACCTTCGATTTATAATGTTTTCTTTACCGATTTACTGTTCAGTTAGTGATACCCGAAACGTTGTATCCACAACAGTATATGTATTAAAATATATATATCTGTAGTTAACTCCTTGTTGTCTTCAGTGGTTTGGCGTACAATATACTATTTATCTCTTTCAACAACCACTACGCGTAATTTCCTACACAGTTTTATACCATGCTCAGTTCAGTATTCATGTTGATTTTTGAGAAAGGTTTGTTTTTTATTATTTATTTTTTGATAACTTCGGTGATATAACGGAAAAATAGTTTAATTCGGAAATTTTATGACTGAGTCGTTGCCAAAAGCAAAAAAAAGTTACCAAGTAGTGTTTCATCTAAGCCTTATTACGTTTATGTATTAAATTAGACTACAAATAGGCCTACTTGTACTATGTTAAAAGTAAGTCTTAAGTGATGAATATATGTTATGTAATAAATATTCTTTTGATATTTTAACACACATATTACCTACTTGGCCTTAAAATGTAAAGAAGAATAAACATTTCTTACTACCAAAGATCTCTTATCATTTGTACAGTCGAAAGAGTTGAAAATTTGTGTCGGTATGGCCACACTATGTTTTCTACTTCCTCTCTTAGAATACAATGAAAAAGCTCAAAGTGTTATTTAAGTCTTTCAGAGTGCACACGTACTTTTGATCACGATTACACTTCATTTTTCTGCGTAGTTTTTAGTAAAAATGTGATGACTGAATAATTACTTCGAGACTGGTGAAATAAGTGAAGAGAGGTACATTTTGGAGGTACAGAGAAATTAGTTTCAGTTAAATTCTATACTTTTCGTTAATCATTCAACAATGATTTCCTTCATTTTTGACGGGCTTCTATATTAGTTGTTAGCTGTATAGATATATATATCTAATTGTACTTAATGTGAATTAAGTCAACTTAACTCGTTAAGAGAATGCAGTGTACCAGTGGTGCAACTTACGATGGCATTTTCTATCAAGAGAGTATAACTGAAAGGATAAGTATCTAACTTATGCAGAAAAGGTACTGTAGAAAATAATGTGAATGGCACTGTTTTATCAAAATGAATTCATATTATTCGAGATGTGTTTGCAAAACATACCTGTATAATCAGAGAATCTCAAAGCATTTCCCTGTACAATAATGTCCTCCTTTCTTTTTTGTCGTTAGCCAGTTCCTCAGGGCAGCTTCAAGTTGAATAGACAGGGCGTGTTCTTTCCTACTAGCAAGTTTTGTTAAGACCGCAATTGAGTGACTATATTATATGTTATAACCATAGTTGATTTTGACGTTTTTAGTCCCTGCCTTGAGACAAGTATAAATCGATCGACTTCATGTAACGTATTCCAAAATTAACCATTGATTTAAAGCAAAATGCCGTGAAGATCAATCACCCAAATTTTTAGTCGCTGGTGCCAAGGTTTTGTGAGAAGGAAATGCAGTTTCCATTTAGAAGTAAATGATTTAAACTATTTTGTCATTGATGCCTAATTCTGATTATTATCTGCTTAATGTGGTTTCGCCCTAAAACATCTAATACAAGCGACCTGCTATTGATCTGAACACCTATTGTTAAAATTAATATCATAACAATCGAAATTAGGTTCACTAACTCTAATAAATTTAAAACATCAAGCAGATAAACAGTTATTTATTATAATCATTTAATATTGAATTTTTCTTTATTCTTTAAAGGAGAGTGCAGGGAGCGAAACAAAGAATGTGATAACGCTTACAGTTAAATTATTATACTGAATCC
>NW_013665673.1:1139375-1179913 GCF_000517525.1 Limulus polyphemus | reverse complement strand
CTTAGATGTTGTTTAATATACTATGCCTCAGGATGAAAGTAGCTGTAATAACGAACTGTTTTATAGGCGTGATTTACAAACCTGTAACTGATTTAATGAAAACAGTTCCCTGATAGGTCAACAGCAACTTTCCAGAATTACAATGCTAACATCTGGGGCTCGATTCCACGCTGTGAGCATAGCGCAAATAGCCCACTGTGCAGCTTTGCACTAAAACTCTGCGATAAGTTATAAGATGAAAGTCATATCATGTAAAAATACTTTCTTGATAAATATTCCTTTATTAATTCTTTTTTTTTGTCAAAAATATAAATTGGGAATTACAAATTCCTTCTACTGTAAACCGTGTACTTGAATAACATGTATTAATTAGTTAAAAACTTCTGTGCATTATTTCGCTTTCTCACCTTGACGAAGTTAACATCATCATCTCTTATAAAACAAGCTCTCACTGACTCAGCGGTAAGTTTGTAGACTTATAATGCTTAAAATCGAGGTTTGATACCCGTAGTGGGTACAGTGAAGGTAGACCATTGTTCAGCTTTGCGTTCAAACACAAAACAAACAGACAAGCTTATATAACAACTGTACAAACTTGTAATCTGTATTGTTTTCTTTCTCGCAAAAAACAAAAGCACGTACTAAACAGGAAGAGAAGTTAGAGTTCATAACTAACCCATAAATTTGATCATACATAGATTTATTAAACGCAAAATTAGACTCATTAATTTCTTTCTGTAGTGCATTTGGTATATAGAAGACATTAATACTAGAAATAAACGACCTTATAACACCAAAAAGTTGTTTTCGTTTCACTTGGACACTCAACGTTTCACTTTACAGCTTCTTCAGGAGTGTTCACTAAAACACAAACCGAAACTGACAGTACAAAGCTTCAAAATTAGACTGTTGCGTGTAGCATCGTGAAGTTCCATTTAAACCGCGGCATAGCGGCTCACAGAATGGCTCTGAGTTTTTCAAGTACTTACTTATAGATCATAGCCCTGTTATCTCATGACTGATTTTAGATCGAATTACAGTTTTGGACTCAGAAGGTCAAATCCTTTCGATTGATTATATTTGATCACTCCCAAGGTCTCATAGATTAATTTAATCTAATCCTGCCTAAAATAATATCAATTTTAGGGTAGGCTGGTAGAGATCCTGATTAGTAATAAAATTGAATCAGATATAAGCACACCTTCGCTTGGTGTTGCTGGCGCACAAAATTACCAACTATAAAAGGCTTGTTCCCTTTGTCATTCTGTCGAGAACGCTTTCACGCTCCTTTTTTGTTAATACTGAACAAAATACGTCGTCGTTTAGCAATAAAACTATCACCTGATTTTTTAAGCCAATTATGGTGTTTATGTTGAATGATCAATATTCATCTTGATTTGTTAAAAAGGTTTGTATTTTGTTCATTTTTTTATAACTTCGGTGATATAACAGCAAAATAGTTTAATTCAGAAGTTTTATGACATTGAGCTGTAGCCAAAAGCAAAATAAAATTTACCAAGTAGTGTTTCACTCAGCTAAGCCTTACGTTACGTTTATGTATTAGGCCTATTGCTTACATTTGACTACAAATAAGCCTCCTATTACCAACGTTATAGAGTCAATGTTTAAAGAGTTTTAAGTAGTGGATAAATGTTAATTAATAAATATTATTTTAGTATTTTAATACATATATTACTTACTTGGCCTTAAAGCATAAATAAAAATAAACGTTTATTACTATCAAATATCTTTTATCCTTTGTACAGTCGAAAGAGTTGAAAATATGTGTCGAAATGTCCGCACTTTGTTTTCTATTTCCCGACCTACAATACAGTGAAAAGGATTAAGAGTGCTATTTAAGTCTCTTTCGGAGTGCACACGTACTTTTGTTCACGACAACATTTCATTTTTCTGCGTAGTTTTTAGTAAAAATGTGCTGATTAAAGAATTTCTTCAAGACTGATGAAATAGGTGAAGGGTAGGTACATTTTGACTTCAGAACAATCACTTTAATTAGTCATATCACCAAACTACTTCTGAAAGTAATACAGGGACGAATAGCAACCAAAATAGACCAAGAAGTAAGCAACTTACAGTGTGGGTTCAGACCAGGATGTGGCACATAGGAAGGTATTTTTAATCTGTGAACATGCCATAGAGGTCCTACAAAATGTATGTATATACTTCATAGATTACACTAAGGCTTTTGATAGGGTTAAACACTTAAAGATGAAAGATTGCTTAAGGGAAATAAGAATTGATAAGAAAGAGCTTCAGATCATCACAAAGATGTATTGGGAAGAAACAGAAGTATTAAGAACAGAACAGGGAGTAACACCAGAGGTTAAGATCAAGAAAGGCGTAATACAAGGATGTGTATTATGGTCTAGTTTGTTCAACCTGTGCACAGAAAAACAGCTGGAGAAATAGAACATATAAAGGGAGTAGTGATTGGTGGAATTAACAACAACCGAAGATATGCAGATGACACAGCACTACAAACTCTAAATGTATCAGATCTACAAGAGTTAGTAAACGAAGTAAATGAAAAAGGAAAAGACTGGAATAGAGATGAATACTAAAAAAACCAAAACAATGAAAGTAACTAAGAACCAAGATTGACCTAGGATCAATCTAACTATGGAAAGAACATCAGTTCCTACTAATTAAAAAATTTATATATTTAAGACACATGAATATTAGGATCAATCTAACTATGGAAAGAACATCAGTTCCTACTAATTAAAAATTTATATATTTAGGACACATGAATATTAGGATCAATCTAACTATGGAGAGAACATCAGCTCAACAAATCAAAAATTTTATATGAGTACCGAAGATATTAAGAGTGAAATGGAAATTCAAATAAGAATAGGAATGGCTAGGAGTGCATTTAACAACATGTCAAAAATATTAACATCAAGAAACATTAACATAACAACACAGATGAGACTAGTCAAATGCTATGTGTGGTCAACCCCACTGTATGGTGCTGAAACGTGGACAGTACTTAAAGCGATTGCTAAAAAGATTGAGGCACCTGAAATGTGGATCTATAGGAGAGTACCAAAAACATCTCGGACAGAAAATAAGACAAATGAACAAGTATTAGAAATGATGAAAACTAAAGGAACACTATTATCAATTATCAAGAAAAGAAAATGTAAGTTTTTGGACATATAATTAGAAGAAATGGAATACAAAGACTTTTGCTAGAAGAAAAAATGAATGGGAAAAGAGGAAGAAGCAGACCAAGAAATATGTGGATGGATAACATCAAAGATTGGATGGGAACATCGTATAGTAACTGTGTTAGAATGGCGGAAAGAAGAGAACAGTGTCGCTCCATGATAGTCAACCTGCATTTTAGAGGTACAGACATATTCGTTTTAGTTAAATTCTGTAATTTTCGTTAACCATTCAACAATGGTTTCTCGTCATTTTTGACAGGTGTTTATACCAGTGTAGCTAATAAAACGAAAAAAAAAACATAGAATAATTTGCTCTAGTCCTGTCTAAAAGAATTTCAAGTGCCGCAGCTTTTGAGGATTCCCTCTTGTTGTAAAATGTTTAGGAATACTCTGTGCAATTTCAGAATCTTGAAATAATAGGAATATTAATGTATAAAGATGTATTAACATTTGTACACTGATTGTTCATAGAAATGAAACTTAATGATTTTGCTATCTTTTCTGACGCTGTTATCTTAGCTTTCTATGATGTTTTCGCTTATTATTTATCTAGTTTTCATTCGAACAATATGTTTCAATCAAAAGTAATATCAATTCATGCGTCAGTTGTCCAGAAAAAACGTACCAACCAGTTAAATGATAAAGTCATGATATGTATTATTGTTGTCAGACAGTATATATAGTAACGTTCTTTTTTGTAATGTACCTTTACTGTAATCTTGACATATGATAAGTTAGATCAAAATGCATGGAATATGTCTCATTAAACTCGTAATAACTTTTGTCTTTTCTCTGGCAGTTATTTTGTTGTACAGTTACGAAATTGAAATATTTTCTTCTGATACATATTTAGTTCAAATAAAATAAGAAAAAAAGAGATTTCTTCCAAATCTTAGACAACTGTTATCTTTGTCGTAAAACTAGTTAAATCTAACATATATACTTAACGTTCAGAACAGTTGTTTCCCTACCTTTCTTATTTTTTATTTAGTATAGAAACGTTTATTTCTTACTATTTTTTGTAGAGGTTTAATGGACTGTTAGATTTTGTGAATTGAAGACAAGTGTTATTGATTGAACGTCAGAGTTATCACTTGTACTCCATTTCGAGTTGTTTATCAAAGGACGACATTGCTCCTGGTAACTCCAAGTTCAACCATCAGACATCAGTTAAAAGCGCACTAGACTCACATAAGACCTTTCTAGTGGAGCAACATCATTACAGAACGTGTTCAGCTTCACATAGATAAGACTGAGTAATAGGTTCTTGTAATGTTCTCCTTTATTTCCAAAATATATTATATCTTCTACCTTCGATTCAATGCATTTTTTTTCTTTGTTCGATATTATTATCGTAGTCACTTTCATGCTTTTTCAAGTGTGTAGTGAGTAACATCATAAATTGTTATCTATTTAGTTTTGGATATTCCCTATACTGTCAACCACTTTCAATCTTCTTTTTTTTAAACAATGTACAAGAATCATGATTTCCCATTCTTCTAGTTTTTTAACTTTTTCACTGCTATGGGACTTTGGAATATTGTACCATCATGAAAAAATGGTATTCCATTTCAGACTTCCAAGAGTTAACCAATTATAAGTTTCAGATTATTAATAAAATATTAAAACGTGCATCTTTTTGTTCTTATTGTGTATGCAAAGCTAAACTTAACACTGAGAGAGTTGTTTACCAATAACAGTAACAGTGAAATAGATAATCATACCGAAACCATGGGTATAAAGCTAATCACATAAAACCATATCAGTAACAATGATATATGATAACAATGTGTGCACGAAACTTTACAGCTATCAGTGCTGCAACTGCTGTTACACATTACAGCGGTGACAAACTGGAGTACATCTGGTTTATTTTTTCTAACTCTTTTTAACAATGTTCCTTCCATTCCCGCTTATTCTTTAAAATGTACAAAAAATCCTGACTAGAAAAATAGCTCTTTTGTATTGCTATTTACATGTCTGAGTACAGATAAGTACTGAACCTCTCATCCGACAGCAAGTTTGAAATGCTAAAATAAAATGCAAACCAATTAGTTAACCAATAATGATACATCTTGTCTTCAGCTCAGTCTATAAAATGATATAAATTTTTATTCTAAAAAATTTAGAAGTAATATAATTATTTACGGTGTAAATGTAATGCCACTATCAGAGAACCGCTTTTTTTATTTAAACTTTACTCTTGGCAGCATGGAGGGCTAAAGTTTAAATTGACAAAGTGAATTATTTATCACATTCCAAAAGAAAATGTAAAGACTTACCTTTCGAAAATATTAGTATTTGAATGTTATAGATTCATTTATTGTTGGAATGCATGCCAAGTATAGGAATAAAAAATACAAATGTGTTAACAAAGTTTAGCTTTAGACCACCTTTCTTATATATGATGACAGTAAAAAGATTATGCTAAAATTGGACTGACTGAGATTATGCAGTGCAGAAAATGCTTCGATTAGGTCAAATGTATCATCTTTCCCCTGCAGAACTTAACAAGGCTGTTAGGATGCTGCAGGGAGGCATGACTCAACGCAGGGTTGCCGCTGTTCTTGGCACATCACAAAGTGTGGTGTCCAGGACCTGGAAGAGGTTCAGACGGTTTGGCAGAGTCAATAGGAGACAACTCCACAACAAGACCATTCAGATTTGAAGGAATCGCTTTGCTCCAGCTGGTAACCTCCGTAACTACCTCCAAGATGCCACAGGAGTCCGAATGTCTACACAGACAGTGCGCAGACGCCTTCACGAAGCTCAGTCGAGGGCTAGACGTCCTGCTGTTCGTGTTCTTTTATGCTGACAGCACAGGCAGGCACGGCTGCAGGGGGCTAGAGAACATAGGAGGTGGACAGCGCAACAATGGAGGGCCGTACTCTTCACTGACGAGTCCCGCTACTGGGTGGACTTTCTTGACAGACGCAGGAGAATTTGGAGACGCCCTGGTGAGCGCAATTTGCCTCATAATGTTATATAACATGATCGCTTTGGAGGAGGTCAGTCATGACTGGGGAGGCATTTAAATTGCCGGCCGTGCCGACCTTCTAATCATCCGAAATGAAAGTCTCACCGGCCTGAGATACAAAGATGAAATCCTTGCACCCATTTTTCGTCCATATGAAGGCGCAACATGGCCAGACTTCCTGCTTATGGATGACAATGTGCGTTCATACCTTGCAAGGGCAGTGACTGTCCTAGTGGAAGCTGAAATAATTCCCAGGATGGAGTGGCCAGCTAGGTCTCTGACCTCCTCAATAGAACACATCTGGGAGCAGCTACAGACAAGGCTACAAGCTAGTCAAGCCCCACCAAGAACACTCCATGACCTGGAAGCTGTCCTTATTGAAGAATGGCAACATATTTCACAACAACGAGCATGATCTTGAGCATGAGCAGACGTTGTACAGCAGCCATTAATGCTTGAGTTGATCAAACAGACTACTGAAATAATCCTGACTGTGAATGGACACTTCTTTCAATGACTGTTGATTTTTAAATTTTTCTTGTTAACACTGTACCACAGTGTGCATCAATTCTTCAGGCTCTGTTATCCAAGTTAAATGTTACAGAATTTAATAAAGTATAAAAATTACTTATCCAGGTGTTTTTCTTCCTAAAATCTTCAATCTGTACGGTCCATTGTGGTAGGTGTTTGACCACTTTTATAGCAAATTTTGACTACTGTATATAAGATATCAACAAGAATAAAAAATATATTAAAAGAAAACAACAATAACACTTTAATTGCATTAAAGCTTTAACATACAGTTAACATACATTTAGGGCTCCCACCTCAATGGCACAGCGGTATGTATGCGCACTTACAAAGCTAGAAACCGGGTTTCGATACCCGTAGTGGGCAGAGCACAAACAGCCCATTGTGTAGCTTTGTACTAACTTCAAACAAACAAAATGTATATTTAGGAAGATATATTGTTTTTGTTACAGACATTTGTATAATAGACTCGTTTTCATTTCCCCCTCCCCCTTTGCGGTGGATCAGTAATAAGCTTGAGGACTTATAACGCTAAAATTCGAGATTTGATAACCGCGTAGATAGCTCATTTGTGGCTTTGCACTTAAAAAAGAACTTGTTTTCAACCAACCGCGGTATCACAGGTTTTATATACGTAAACAGGAAGATATAGAAACCTTTTCTTACAGGATTTATTCGGTATAAAGAGTAATCCAACCAACTGAACGGCATCACCAGATGGTTACGACATATTGTGCATATTCACCTTACTGAAAAACTTTACTGTTTACATCTTGTAAAGGTGAAATATGGGATCTATAAAAGCCCACTTCACCAAACCGTCAACACTAATGTAAGATTAGAAGAGATACAGCAAATTCGTAGAATTTTTATTTATATTCACCCAAAATGTTAAATAATTTTAATATATTTATTAAAGAATTGGATTATTCAAACGTTGATGATAGTCAACTGTGCCTTCCATAAACAATTAGGAAATACTCGATATTCTTTATCGTTCTGTGTGGAAATATTTATATATTTAGTTACGCCTGTTTTATTTATGTCGAATTCGTTTTAAGTTGTGCCATAGCAATAAGAATACAATTACATTTCCTTGATGTTAGCCTTTACAAACGTTGCTCTTTTAAAAGTGGAAACCCTATTAAAACACGTCGACCTATTTTCAGGTCTGTTTTCCAGAGAACAACAGTCATATAAGTATAAAGAGAACGTTTTTGACGTATATGTGATTTGTACAAATAAACAATCACTATTTCCATGAAAGTAGTTTATTTTCTTATTCTCTTCTGATCAGCAATAAAATTAACTTTTTTTTTTGGATTTGGCGATTGTTTTATATAAGCACAAGTTGATAGACTTTTTTTCAGTAGGCTTCCAAAAACAATTGATTATTTTCTGACAAACTATGATTATTTCTATTTAAAATGTTTTATGTTTTCATCTAATTTAACTTTTTTTCAGACATTGTGTATTGAAGTTCGCATCAATAAGAATATTAAACACAGAACTTTAGATCTGATATTCTATCTTTGATACAAAATCGTTATTTCTGGAAATGTGTATATATACACATGCACGTATATATACAGTATTTTGAACGAAAACGTGAAGTCTAAGTTGGAGTTTGTAAGTCAAATAAATCACTCCTTTTAAACTAAATCTTGTCTGCATAAATATTATAGCGTTCAACAAATACTGCGTTTCCACCGTCTAACTCACGCCACGCCCCTAACTTATATGATGAATTTCACAAATTTACTCACTTTTTAAGTCGATGTTTTCAGTTAACGTGACTGCAAATGACGATGTTGAAGATCAGACGAAATGAGGTGCTCAAGCTTATAAATTATTAGATCTGGAACCTTGTTTAAAATGTTCTTCTTTTAAGTATTGCGATGTTAAAAAAGGCATTAAACTCGGGTTTTTTCTGCTCCAAAAGCTCTAAGTCAGTGTTCAGAAACTACGAATTAGAGGTATTGAATAAAAGATAGAAAATTCTAGAAAATTTGACCTAGCATTTCTGTTTTTTTTTTTTTGTTAGAATGAAAACTCTCTGCTATGCACAGTAATAGTCAAAAGACGGTATAATGTGAATGGAGATGTACAAATGATCTTCATTTTAGTACACTCTAGATCGGCAAGGCCTGGTGGTTAACAGGCCCAGACACGTTCCGCCGTGGGTGCGTTATAAGAGTGATATCCTGTTGCCTCCCTTTAGTCTCTCATCTCAAATTTAGCGACGACTATGCGCAGATAACCCTTGCTTATCTTTGCGCGTAAATCGTAAAACAAACAAACATATACATATCATATTTGTTTCCAACGTGGCTTATGTGGATATACGATATTTATTTGTTACGAACAGGCTCAACATTTTGAATTAAATATAAATAAAGTTAGACATGAGTTTATCTAATATAATGGGCCTGAAAGATAATAACACGGTTTCTATAGACAATATGAAAAACGACTTACATCAAGTAAAATATACAACATGTAAACAAGATGAAGATACAATACATGATGAGACACCATAGTTAGGAAAGAATGCACAAAGGAAAATTTCAGTCAAATTTGTTTGACGTAATAGTTCCTATAAACGCGCGGCCGCACGTATATGTATGTTTATATACACTGTATGTATATATAATGTATATTATAACTGGCCAAAGTTAAAACAGTAAAAGAAGACAGTACGGTTCATCTTAACAGGAACATAAAAGAACATGCTGATACCAAGTAGATTAAGAAAATACCAATTACAGCTTTATAGTGGTGCATGTATGAAGTAGGGGCAGTTTTTGCTTAGGACTAATCTACTTGATTCTACTACCCTGAAAAACTAGCTCTAAATTTAAAGACTATAGTCTGAGATTAACCATGTACACGATTACGTCGAGAAAACTCCGTAAATACTTTTTCCAAGGTTCTGCTTTCAAATAGTTGCACACATTTTTTTGTGTTACTTATGAAAGTTTGTTTTATAGGTGCGCGCGCGCATGTATGTGTATTATACTCTGGCGCTCTGATTACCCAACGTCACTGGACATTACCATAAAAAAGAGATAATATATACTTCAAGGTATCATCTGACCTTCCAGTGGAAAGGATCGCTGCCCGCTTTTACATAATATATTCTACTTTACAGCAATCGTTCCCACGAGAAAGCATATATGACACCATTGGTGAATGACCCAGAATAATATGTAACAAGGGGGAAAGGAACTTAGCCACCTCCTTGATCAATGTTTTGCATTAAAACTATATGCATGAAAATTTTGAAAATATTTCGGTGAATTTAATAGTTAAACAGAAATGTAGAGAATAGTTGAATAAAAGAGTAGAGTATATCTAATGTGCTTGCATACTACAGACGTGCTGTTTGAATAAATGTATATTTTCATAACGCTTAGTGCATGTAAGTCTCCTTAACATTTTCTGCGAAGTATTACTGCTCATACTACCCTGCTAAATACACCTGGAAATCTGTGAAACATGTGATACAATCCAACAAACATGTTCTCCAAGGGAACATAGTGAGTACAAGTACACAGAGACACACAGTTAGGTGGGTTACTAATGGGGGAGTATGTGCAAATTGTATAATCATTGTGAATTTCTTGAATATATGATGGAAAAGTTTACAAAGTATTGAAACTGAGGAAAATATACTCTTAAAATAGGCCCTAATGAATAGGATCCGTATGAAATATCATTCAGTGATCTTACTACACCAAATATCGCATGTGGTGTCACCTGAATAGGATCCGTATGAAATATCATTCAGTGATCTTACTACACCAAATATGGCATGTGGTGTCATCTGAATAGGATTCGTATGAAATATCTATGCCGTATATTCTCCATAATTATAGGGAGCTTTGAAAGAGCTCTAATAAGTGTAACATATATCACCCTAAAATCTTTGGTGCAATAACTTGTAAACAACATTGTACGTTTTGGGGAATGGTAATAGATGCTGTACCCAGTTTTGAAGTAGTACCAAAATATGGATCACCAAGCAGGAAAGTTAGCATTTAAGCAGTGATTGTGTTATGCCAACTTGAAAGATTATGGCGTGGAATGAATTTTGCACATTGGACTTGGAACCTGCCTGTGAGATAGTTGAATGTTTTAATTATTTTGGATATCAAACAATCTTAGGTAAAAAAAAAACTCTCTAGGAACCATGTTGAAGTTTATTTGGTTAAGTAAACCAGTTGTTTTTGTTTTTTTTCAGCAAGATTGTTTCCTTTACATACGATTATTAACTGATCTCTAAAGTAACGTTATCAGTATCTTGAAATGGCCTAACCAGTCTACATCTTAACACTTTAGAACATACTTTTCATGACTAATGCTTCACCGTGTTAGGTCAGTGATCATTAGGGGTCCTCTCTATAGTTTTATTTCCGGACCCTTCTTAGGGCAATGTGTAAAAATAATCTTGCATTCTGCCTAGTTGAAATTCAAAATAAGTATGCCTATATCAGTGTGTTTCAACAACTTTTTTCAAGCGTGAATTTTATTCATTAATTTCCAATTAGACTGAAATATTTTGTCATTTCAGTTTGAGCGAAGATCGTTAAACTCGTTCTATTGACTTAGTTTTCGTAACATACAAACTTGCAGTGAAACAAACTATTACAAGGTTAAAACGGTAACATACTTATGTTTAGAGAAAAAAAATCTTAACTATGATCAGACAAACTAACTAATCTTTGTTATTATAAGAGAATAGACAAAGTGGCGTCCACTTCGGAGCTTTTATTCTGCTCCCCGCCTGTCATTCTGCTGCTGAAGATCTTTCATTTAAAGACTCGAGGCTGTCGACTGTGACAACACCAGGGAATACAAGGCGTCGTCAGCTGAGATTTTTTATTTGTAGATGTATCAATCTGTGTTATAGCGTATGCATACATGTATATATACAATGAGTATAAAATTCGATTTTAATAACGTTAAAAACTTATGAAATTCACTACGTAATCTAGATGAACCAAAGAGTTTTGTCAATATGAAGAGATACTAGCCAGGATTGCCTACTTGTTCATGTAAATGCAATGTTTAAAGTTTTTTAAAAATATTATTTATTAATAAGTTCAGAAAGTATAGTTGTCAAAATTATTTTTTTAAGTTTGAAATGCGACAGCAAGTTTTTTTGTTTTGATTTTCTCAAAATCCTGCTACTTTTTAACTTGTTATTTGTTTGTTTATTTTAGAGAAAAGCCACACTGGGTTATCTCATGTATTCACCACATGGAATTGAACCCAGTATTTTAACGTTATAAGTCCGCAAACTTACCGCAGTTCCACCGGAAAACAACTTGATGTTAATGGAAATCATCATTTCCACGAACAAGCGAATAAGATCTGGACATAATGTTGTAAAGAAAGCAAAAAAAGAAACCCAAAAATATAAAATTATTGCTCAATATGTTGAAATTCTACATTTTCTTTAGAATTAGTATTGAAAATTAAGTACTAAATTAATTATCGTCGCCTAAAATTAATTATATTTGATAAAATTATCGTCGCCTAAAATTAATTATCGTTGATAATATTCGTCGCCTAAAATTAACTGTCGTTGATAACATTATTATCGCCTAAATTATCCTTTAACTGCAGCGGCTCTTTGAATAAGATCTATAATAATTTTTAATTTTATTTGTTACATGATTTTTATTTCGTGATTAATCAGTCATACGCAATATAATGAGAAGTTTGAAATACACTAGGTAATTTGTATGAATGATAATTTTAGAAAATATAAGTTTTAGCAATGAGGTCACAGAGGTATATACATATATACTAACTCTGATGTGAGTTTTCTTTTATGGTTGAACGAGACCTTGTAATAAGCCTGCCAAATTGCAGATCGGAAGGTGCAAGGTTCGGGCCTGAGATATACCTCTGAATGTCCTTAGCATTTACAGCTGTGAGTGCGTTATTAATTAATCCCGCTTTTTGGTTAACAGATACCTCTTTTTCTGATTACCAGATCTAAATTAGAGACGTTTATACCTCTGAACCTAGAGCTTCTCACAAATGATCTGATGTTTGTTATAAAGTAATTATGAAACTGAGACATTGAACTGTTATTGGAATTACTGTTTTTCGTCTAGTATAAAAAAGAATGTATTTCAGTACTTATGCAAATCTTTCAGATGCGGAAGTGATTGATCGTTAAGAGCAGTGGTAAACTGAAACTTTAGATTAGCTACTATGGTAATTTACTTATATATGTTATAGTAATTTTACATTTTCAAGATATCGGAACAAGATTCATAGACGCAAGCCTTGTAAAATCAGAGAAAGGTAAAAAAGGTGGAAACTTGTTAGGGTAAATATGACATTAACGTATATAAACGAAGAACTTCGCGCTGTTGAAAATTCTGTAAGTAAATGCAAGGTAAACAGTGCAACAGTAAAGTAATGATAGAAACGTATCGTGGATAGTGCTAAAGGTGCATATTAATACGTGTTTTATCACATGATTTTATAAATGCAGATAAACAGTGCAATAGTAAAGTAATAATAAAATCGTATCGTAGGTAGGGCTAGGTTTGAACATTAATATGTGCTTTGTCATATGATTCTATCGTCATTCTTTAAAGGTGTTGAAGGATTGAAATCTTCAAAAGTTTGACGTTGTTGTTTTCTTAGTGCAAAGCTACACACACTATCTATACTCTGTCCACTTCTGGGAAATTAACCTCGTATTTTAGCGTTTTAAATCCATAGACTTACCACTGTCCCACCGGGGGATTGTAAGTCCATAAATTTGCCGCTGACCACGGAAGGATTCATAGGTTTTTGAGCTCGGATTTTGGTAGAATAATATGTTTAAATATTTTAATAGTTAAAAGTTTGTTTGATAGAACATTGGAAAGCATCTTACCAAAAAAGAATAAACAAGCAAGCCAAACAGTATATTCAGTCAATGAGACTTATTACAGTTTTAACACAAGACGGGTTTTAATGACATCTTAGCTGTGCTACAAAGAAATATTGTAAATGCATTCATTAGTTTTTTTTTATCATCACAAGAATCAATTAAAACATCTTTGTATTTTACGTAAAATACTAGTGACATTCATGAAACGTATGTTATATACTTCACTGGAGCCATATCTCTATAGTATAATTGTAAAATAAGCTGTGATGTTTAAAAATATTCTAAGTAGTATTACTAAAATATCCCATTTTTTGTTTTGCATTTTGCATTAAAATACAATTTCGTAAATCAATTTTTAGCCCTTTTTCAGTTTTTCATTGAAGAAAATTACATTTTATTTATCTCGAAGCCACCCCTTCTGTCTATACTGTATAGTTAAAGCACAAAACCAGTCTATAAGTACAAAAACTGTGTTGTGATAAGGCAAAGTAATGAGCCTGTGATAGGACTCAACTGCCATAGCTCACAACATAACCTTTGTTCAATTGATTCCTACAACAAAAGAATTCCTCTGACGTCATTCATCGATTTCCCTGCTAGCCTTTATTGAGATTTCCTTTCTTGGGCTAGCTTCCTCAAAACTCCTTAAGGGTAGGTGAAGTATTTATCGTTGAGCGTGAGACTGTGTGATTCCATAGATCTTACCCAAAGAGGTTGATGAAACATTCTAACGTAAGATTATTTTCGATTCGACGCGTGCTGCACTCGCCGCGAACGGACTTTTTAAAATTTGTAGCAGCTGTGTACACCCTGTAGCAGACCGCTAGAGTGCACAGCTTCCCGATTCCGTCGTCTCCTGCTGTCGTGCGGTTCAGTCCCGCCTACGCTCTTGGCAAGAGTTCTTCACATGGATTTGGGAGTTTGGCTTAAATTGAATACCCACTTGAATTCCATCCTGATCTTCTTCTTACACGGATTCATCACATCATAATCTGTAAAGCAGGGCATATTGAAACAGGCTATTTCCATTGATGGAAAATTCGTTGGGATACCGTATAAAGGTTACTACAACCAGCTGTAGCTAGTAGCTCAGCTGTCCGTAACAAGTGCCTACCAAGAGTGAGATGAACAAAAACGTTGCAGTACTCGCACTCTGAATGACAAGCTTTATATTCTGCACCTGGAAACCTGAACAATTCATCAATTGTTGTCTTCTTTCCACTACAGTATTATATCCACTATAACGCCAGAAGTCGAAGTTGTGATGTGTTTTACGGCTGTAGCTTGACATTTGTTACTGTTTGTAGCAGTTTGTTTTTCAGCAAACATAAGAAGTAACATAAAGTATGTCTCAAATGCACGTTACTAAGATACAGAATTGATTTGTTTGTTGTTGTTTTTTTTTGCTATAAAAAAAGCGATTATTATGGCAAGGATGTGCCTTGTACGTAATAATTTAATGAGTAAGATTGAATAGATGCAGTGACAAGACTTGATTCGATATTCTGTAAGTTTAAGCAGTCTTTCATAATTGTTACGTCAGTTTACATAAATCAAAGCCTATATCATTTGCACATGTTCAGTCAGTGCACTGCCGGATTAATGGGCCGTAAATCCCGTCCAAACATGAGACGACAACCAGGTAACTATCGGCACCGACCGGCCTTCCGACACAAAGACCGGACTGCTCCTGTATCCCTCTCTCCGCCTCCTTCGACTGACTTAACAGATGCCCATTACGAAGGTTATATGTCACTACCTACTACACCTCTTGAAAATGGAAGGTTTAGCTATGCATCTCTAACATCTCCCGATTCAGGCTTTCCTCCTTCTCCGGACTCTGACAGGTAATACATCTACATAAGTATAATAATAATAAAAATTGACTTAAATTTGAAGTTAACATACTGTTCTGTAAGGTACAAAAATTACCATAGATTAGAAGCAATGACTCGTTTTCAATACACATTCAAAACAGATGAAACAATCGTTTAACGTATTAACAGCGAACCGTTAGATGGATGGAACAAATACACTTATAAATGCTAGTTACAGAACTATATTTGAAACGAAATCGACTGTTCTGTAATAACTTAGTAATATTAATTATAAATAATAGATATGTATTGAATTCACGCTACTGACTACAGTAACAAGAAAACACAAATTATTCTGTAAACAGCTTAAAACACGATTTTACCATAAAAAATATAAGTGACAGTTCTTATAAGTTAACCATTCCGTCGTGTTACATTACAAAAACAGTGAGAAATGTGTTTTATAAAAAGTTAACATCTGTATATCATACGTTATCATGTTTTCTGTTTAGTGAGTTATAACGAATCAGAGATACCATCTCTTGCGATTGTATGACCTGCTCTTATCTTACAACAATCTGATCTATCAAGTGCACTCGCTCTTCGTTTTTAGTGGGAAGTCTACTCAAGAGAAATAATTATATAGGGAAGTAGTTATTATATAATGATATGTGAATGAGACGTACTTTAATATCATCGTAGGCCTAGTTAGGATTTCTTTTCATAACTGTTTTTATAGTTTATGTATTTTAGAAGCTAGATGTTTGTGGGTAACTAAGTATCATTCTCATGGATACAAACGCATCGAAATGAAAATATGTAGGCTTAAATGACATTACGTAAATGTGGAGCAACTTCATAAAAATGATCCTAGAAATATATCCTTAAAAGATTCAAAAACATATTTATATTCTAGAACGTAAAGCCAGATTATGACATTGACGAAATAATCAAGAAAGATTCAGACGTTTCGTTTTGTTATGGGATTTGTATTGTTGTGTTCTTATTAATCGATAGTACAAAAGTCAGTGTCACAGAAAAAGAATAGACGTTCGTATTTACATAATTTCATATAGTGTCATCCATATATGGTTGAACTTGTCAGAAGTAACTGCTTTTCTCACGTAAACAAGGTATTTCATTGAGGAACGGTTGGAAAGGTTAAATAACTGTTTTTCTACCATGTTTTAATAAAGTATGCAATATTTTAACCTGGTAATATCAGCAATTCTTTGTTGTTAATTTAGGTAAATTATTTTTAGTAGTTGTCACAAACTTTCTTAGTGTGTCTTAGAATAAGACGCTAAACTATGTGAATGATCCCCACTTAGTGGTTTTGATGTTGAAGAGAGAAGTTTTCTTTGAAGGTCAGACACTTATTGATTATATGTATGTCGTCTACTAATTTGTTATGGCTCCTTAGTCAATTCGACTCTAAGTATAACGTCAGTATATAGTTAATATTGTATAACAGGCACTTTTCACATGTTTTTGCTTTGAGACACAAAGTGCGCTATTATTGAGTTTGAAACGTTGTCTTCAAATTACGACTGGTAGACGAAACTTACTTAAACAAAAACCTATTAATCGTATTTCTCTTTGTTTCTTGTTTTATGTCATACGAAGCTTTTTAAACTATTCTAAACGAACTGTTATTATGCACATTTCAAAAGTATTCTAAACAATGTTAGGATTTTCTTTGCTAATAGTCATAATTAATAAACTCAGTATGCCTGAGTATACCATTTTCAGCATCTCTGAAAACATAGAACAATTTGTGACTTATTATAAACAATGTTAGGATTTTATTTGTTCATCTTCACAATTGCTAAACTCAGTATGCCTGAGTATATCATTTTCAAAATCTCTGAAGGCATAGTGCAGTTTGTGTTTTCCAATTGTTGTCAAAAACAGTAAAATCTGATCTATACTGTATGAATATATATATATACACACACACACTAAACGACAATGGAGATAAACGTTAAAACAACATGCAGAGTGCTAGAGAAGATATGAAGGATTAGTGAAAGAGAAGAATTTAAAGCTCTGAAAGGAATAAAGATAAAGAAGATGTATATATATATATTATCTCTAAAATTCCAATTCCTTACCAAGAGACGAACTGAGGATTAAAATGACCAAGGAAAATTATTTTTATACGGTCCTCTAACGTGATTCCTGATAAAACTGATGGGAGTGTTGTGATTAATTCCGAATGTTCTGTAATATGTAGTAATGCTATTCATAGAGTTCAAAAATATACAACGTGCAAAATGTTTCATTTAAAATCTAATGTTTATCACATTTATGTAATGCTGCAAAATAAAACCAGCAACAATTTCAATTCATTATTGCCCTAAGCTTCCATTTAAGAAATCATTAACAATGTTAAGACTATTCACCAAAATGGGTTAAACTTTAATTTTGAAAAATTTTAGACCCAATTTATACAATGAGGCTTTTGTATAAGATTTATTTTTTCGCCGTGCAATTATGTCAGTAACTTCGTCATCAATTAGGAATGTCTTTCTACTTGTACATCAACATGTTTTTTTCCGTAACGGTGTTTCAATGTCTATTCTCCACAAATCTAAGCTTGGAAAAGTCCTCTCACATGCTACTTAGGTATCGGGAATCTTCTACTTACTTTCTCCTCAATTGGGTTTACATTTACTGTGTGGTGGACTGTGTAGTATTGTTCTTCGTTAAACCTGTGTTAGTTAGGGCATGTCTAGGATTGTATTTATGTAAAACTGGCACTAGGAACAATACCTCTCCATTACTAATTTCTCACTTTTCTAATGGGACATAATTTAAGGTAGGACAGTGAATAAAGGAGGATAATGATTGTGTAGTTCAAGAGCTCGGTACAATTTTCTGTATGTTGCTTTACGTGCTATGAAGTGGCACTATAAATAATTGAAGCATTAGTTCGTTATCACTGTTTACTAACTGTTTCCACAATCAACGTTTTACGATATTTACCGGAAAGCGTGAAGTTTATTTCTTACTGAACGCATAGAACAACAAACTACACGACCAAATTATGACATAGAACAACAAACTACACGACCAAATTATGACATAGAACAACAAACTACACGACCAAATTATGACATAGAACAACAAACTACATTGTAGTTTATTGTTATATGCCATCATTTAGTCATGTAATTTGTTGTTATGTCATCATTTGGTCGTGTAGTTTCTTTTTCCATGCCATCATTTGGTTATGTAGTTTGTTGTTCTATGTCATCATTTGACCAAATGATGACATAGAACAAGAAACTACATGACCAAATGATGACATAACAATAAACTACATAACCAAATGATGGCATGGAACAAAAAACTACACGACCAAATGATGACAGAACAACAAACTACGCGACTAAATGATGACATCCTTTAACGCCTGTCTACAATCGACATAGTTCTAAAATCGTGACTTTCACTATCACACTTAACCACGAATGCTCCAACCGGATGTGTAGATCCCGACACGTTTCACGCATGTCACTGTTTTGATCACTTCCGGAAACACGTCTTAGTAGAGTATAGACCACATAAACTGAAACTAATTCACACAAAAATAATTTTAAAATAGTAATGCAATTAACTACTCGTTTATGGCTCAACCATGTCACATCTATGTCCCGCTACAAGTCGTTAACTGGAAATTGGGCACCCGATGAAGTCTATTTAGATAGTGTTTAGTTGTTGTTTTTTTTTCGACAGAACTCTATCCCATAGAAATTACTTTTTCAATGTTCGTGCGACCTATTATACCCTGGACTTTATCGTCAAGCGCTGGAATTTATTATTTCTCACGAAAGCCTCTTTTTTTTTTTCTTCTTTTTTTTTTCTAAGCGCAATGGTGGCTACGATCTAACTCGATCACATAACACAGTTGGATGAATTGTCAGAAAATTTTATCATCTTTTTGGAATAACTTATTACAGTAGGTATTTGGAAGTTCGTAAAAGTAATGTAAACGGGGTGTTTGGTCTGAAATTCAGTCATGATACATATTCTTCATCTTATTCTATTTCACATACGGTTCCGAAGAGTTTGTTTTAGTTAGTTTCCTAGGGAAATAACTGGATTTAGAGAAATACATTTTGGAGAGTGTGAAATTACTAATTGCAAAAAAAGAAAAAAAAAATTCGCATCCGTTTTTAGACGTTTCATTCCAATAGTTAAATATTCTTTTTGGAGTTTAACGTTAAACGTTGTTGGTCTGTGAAACTCAAAATGGTATATTTTCGATTATTTTTTATTTTACAATATTATCTTTGCACAATAAATGGAATTTCCATGTTGTTGCTTATTACCAATACTTTAATACACTAAAAAGTGATACTATGGTTATCTCTTCCGGTGTTGTTCTGATTGAAATTTTCGGAAGTTATTTCTGTGAATAAAGGCACGTTTTTCTTAACCGTGAACAGTAATGGAGTAAGGAATTGTTTCAAGATTATGGATTCTTCTTTCTCATGAAAGTTAACTTATAATGCAAGGGAATGCTTTAAAGAGTAGTGTTAGCATTATATACAATATCATTGTTTTTTGAATCTGCTCGAGGAATAATATTTTATCGCTTATTTCTCTCTATTTATTCTATCTATTGTTACAACAACATATAAAATCCTGAAATATATCAAGTTTGAACTTTGATAAAACATTTTACCTATGCTTTACATTGTTCAATTCGTCGTTCATATTTTGAAGCGTGGCGACAGAGATTCGAATTTGAGTCAAGTAGCTCCTGCCACAAAAGATTTTATCGTGAACACATACGTTGACACTCGTAAAAAAAAAACAATCAAGGAGAAGCACGGTAAAGTCATTACATCTAATATTTCAGAGTATATAAATCTAAGCCTAAGAACGCCACCTCATATTAATGGTAGTGTCCACACCGAAGATCATATCAATATTGTATACAATAAGAAGTATTGAAATATTTCGCGATTCTTATTCCACTTCAATATTGTTTTTTTTTATAATCAAGAAACGTGCCTGTTGAATTTTGTTTTATTTATGTCAAAGTAATTTTTTTTTGCCTTACAGTTACAGTAAAAAAAGTATTGAACCGTGAGTGTTAATGAGTGGGATGTGTTTTGGTTGGTATTTGAAAAGTCTGTGTTTATTTATTTAAAGAGTTACACACTACGCTTACATGCGTTAATTTTACATACGAAATATCATTACTTTATTTTGTTTAAAAAACATCTGGTTTCTTCAGTATTTCTACTCCTACTTATCTATCATCAGACTGGTCACACATACTTTTATTTTAACTCCAATGAATTTTATTCTTGGGGTTTTTTTACTTAAATCATTATCGTTATCATGGGATTGTGTATCATCTAAGCTGATTCTGGTTTGTCTTCACGAGCTATTTCGATTCCGATCGCAGGCATTTCTTCCATTGTTTATCACATTTAACTTTTACTTTTGAAGCGAGGACTTTTTTCGTCCGTTATTATATGTTATGTGGATGCTTGTCTTGTTTACTGCTATATGACAATGCTTACGTGTAAAATGAAGTAAAAATAATTTTGTTTTTAGTTAGATATAAGTATATGTGTGAATTCAAACATTAAAAGGTTATAAAATCTATAACGTTGTCAAAGTACGAAGATACATAGCGAATATATTGTTTACTAGATAGATGTAATCTTAATGTCATAAATAAATAAGTGAACGAAATACATATAAATAAACATGAAAAACTGAAGATAATACATATTTCAATATAAGTAATTCACATGTGTAAATTAAATAATTATTTCTAACTAACTGGAGTACCTGTCACCTGAACGGAATTTATGTAAATTCATGATTAATGAAAGGTTAACTTTAGACATGAAAAGTTGCTTCTCTTATATGTAATTGTAAAAAAACGTCCATAAAAACTGTAAATCACAAAATGTGAAACCGCAAATTTGCATGCATCTCCGCATGGATCCGACAAACCTTCATGCCGAATTTGGTGAAGATCCATCTACAGGGGGCGAAGTAGTGATAAAAAACGCGAACACGCACAAAACGCCCATAAAAACCACAAAACGCAAAATAGAAACTGAAAATTTGTGTGTATCTCCCGATAGACCCAAAGAACCTCCATATCAAATTTGGTGAAGATCCATCCAAACCCTGCAAGTGGTTACATGGGCATACAATAGACAAAAGACAGTACTATTATATTTATGTAGATACCTCATTTTTCTTGAGTTTTTTTGTTTTGTTGATTTTGAAAATTATTTTTGCTTCAAAGTTTATATTGTATGGATAATTTCTAGTTGCAAAATAACCGAATTACTGCATTTCAACTTACATTTCTATATTCCTTAAGAAAATCAATCGTTCTTAAGAAAAATTTCCAAAATCATCAAAAAATTAGAGCATTTCTTTAAAATGATACATAAACAGATAAGAGAGAGTGTATGAGTGAAATAATACATACTGTTGACTAAATAAATCATAGCCATTGAAACATTTATAAACAGTATCTTCTATTATAACGTTTATGTGATATAAAGCCAGATCTTCGGAAAATCGAATCAAGCAGCTAATAGTACACTCAGTCAAGAACGTCATAAAAAATACAAAAACTAATAAGTAGGGACGACAAAAAATAAACACGTTTTGAAGAAGAGGAAAGATTAACGGTTAAGTACCCGAGTCCTATAATATGGGTTCTAAAGCAAATGAATCATTTCCAGTTTGGATTGAGTAACGTAAAGGAAAGTCACTGAAAGAAGTGAAATCCAACATTACTGGGTAATTAGCTAAGTTATCCATGCATGTAAAAACACGAGATATTAATCAGAAAGAAGCTCTGAAGCGATTACTTAGATTTCAGATATAGCAGCTATATATTTCTGTACAGTTGGTGTAGCTGTTCTAATTTCATTCTATCCGTTCCTTATATATTTTTTTTTAACTATGTAGAATACAGGGAATATTTTGTTCAGTAAATGCGTAGTATATGCACTCAGCTATATATGCTTGGTTACCAATGTGTAAATTCATTTATTCTAATTTTTTTTGTTAGCTGACCTGTTTTATTTGTTTGGTTCATCCAGTTTCTTGGCAACTTGTCTTTTTTGTGTGTGTGTAGTACTAGTAAATAATGGAATATTCTAATATCGCCACATTACTACCGTAAGGATTTGGATGTGAATAGAGTAAGTTTCACAAACATTAAAAATATAATATAAAAACACCAAAGATATGTTCTGTATGAAAGAAATGCTACGTGTGTAACAGGGGGGTGCTTGTATGTTAATTGTGTAGTGTTACTCCTAAGACTTTACCTTTAAATTAAGTTACAGATTCACTGCTTTGAATAGGACACTCTTTATAGGGTTACAGAGTTTTGATATTTTTTCACTTCTTGGTATGAAGGACATAACTCAATTTTTTATTGCTATATGTCACTTATCAAAGATCATTTTAAACAAATCTTAAATGGTTTCAAACAACTGACACTGAGCACAATAAGTCAGTTTAGGAGAACATTTTATTACCTTGAAAAACGATTCGTGAATTTTTTTTGTGAGCATTTTCTGCGTAAGCGGCTCCAATTCAAAATTTTAGAGCAGGGCGTGGCCTTACAGTGAATATGCCGGACTATGAACCCGAGGATCCAGGTTACCGAAAAATCGCGTTATGAGAGTGACAGTCAAATCCCACTATTCGATTAAATAGGCCTATGTTCAGTGTTGTTGAATAGGTCTCTTTCCTCTAATCTATCATTTTAAAAGTAGAGACATTTAAGGCAGATAGCCCTTGTATAGCTTTACGCGAACATCCGAAATAAACAAATAACTACAATGTTAGCATTATTTGTTTTTCTTGCTGACGAGTTTAGGGAACGTTTCTGTAGTTTCCAGTAAAGTTATGAATTATTATTCAGTTTGTTACTTCAAACTTTAATACCACTTGAATAAATCGAAATACCCTTTACCGGTAAAACATGATTTTCACCTTTAAATTCAAAATGGTACGATGTACATATTCATTTCAACATCAGTTGAAAATTTAAAAGACGTTAATTCGGTTTTTATTTTTACATTACGTTAATTATTATAGATTATATTATTATATGTGATCCTGAACCCAAATAGGTTGCGTTTCCTGTGACTAAAACTCTGAATCACGAACCTCAATAATTTCATGTCCACTTGCCACAAGACAACCATAAATGGTAATCACGGGTGAGGTGACATTTCTCATCTTTATATTCGCATTTTATTCATTATCGTTCATAACACTGTGCTGATTACACACTCTGTAATGACGTTTAATTAGACACAGAAAATTAAACCGTTTGCTCTCCAATATTATTGCCTTAAACCGCGCAAATCTAACGAATCGATCTCTTAGAAGTTGTTAAATATTAACGAAATGGACATCGGCTTTATAGAAGTACCTTATATTTTTAGCATCAAATGATATTCGGCCTGGTGGTTAGGGCGCTCGACTCGCAGTCTGCAGGTCGCAGGTTCGAATCCCCGTAACACGGAACATGCTCGCCCTTTCAGCCGTTGGGGGAGTTATAATGTAATGGTCAATCCCACTATTCGTTGGTCAAAGAGTAGCCCATGAGTTGGCGGTGGGTGGCGTTTACTAGCTGCCTTCCCTCTAGTCTATCATTGCTAACTTAGGGACAGCTAGCGCAGATAACCCTCGTGTAGCTTTGCGTGAAATTGCCCAACAAACCACACTTTCTTTGCTTGGAAAATAGTGATTTGAACAACAGACGAGCCATTTTACTAAGGTCATCACTATATACTTAACTTCATATCAGTGAAAATAATACTCAACATTCGCGAGTAGAAATGATTTGTATTCTTTAATACCAGTGACGAACATCAATCGTTAAACAAATTACGAGATAATGTAAAAGTCACGCACTGCAATAATATTTCTAAGTCTTGCCCTTTATATGATTTTTTAAACTCAAGTTGGTGTTTCCTTGTATGTCTCGTTTCCGTTTCCCACTACAATTAGTTAGGATGTCATTAACCTTTCAAAAATGACTGAAAGTGACTTTGTTGTAAGCTTGCAGTAACATTAAAGGTGTGCGCTTCAAACAGCTACATGCAAGGGCAAAATTTTAGAAAAATCGTAATGTTGTGAGACTCTTGCATCACCCTGTACGAAAGAAGGTGGAACATATTACGCCAAAAATACATCATTTGTAAAAAACAACGATTCCAGTGTTGAACTAGCGGGATCAAACAAGAGTTATTTATTTTCTAATTCGATTATACTGTTATTTTCTGCATTCAAACTTTCAACCTTTCTAGTAAACATTATGTTATTTCAATTACATGTCACAAATATGTGCTGGCGATAGCATTTAATTTTATTTATGTATATATAAAAATGTCAATAAAAATATCAAAGATATTTTTCTTACTTTTCTAAGTTAATATCGCGTTTAGGAACTTGCTGGGCTTTAAACACTATAGTAACATTAGGTAAGCGGATTAATTAAATAATTATAGTTGAGAACATTACTTAGTTCCACCGGTTTACCGTTAGGGATGCTTCTTGAGGACATAACTTATCACGCAGGACATGTATTTCTGGATGTCTTCAGTTTATTGGCAAATCTTGACACAGTGAAGATGTCCATGGATTATTACACACAACGATACTAACAATAGCCCCTTAGAAAAATTATTGAAATATTTAGGTTTATGTAGTGTTACAATATTTTATTTAATATTCGTTACGTCATTAAGCTGAACGGAAGTTTTTTGACCACGAAAATCTTAATTTCGGTATCAAAAGAATATAAAGAACTGTCGTAAATTCTTGTTCAAAACAAAAGAATAGTCACAAACTATTGGGGTTTTTCATTTCTATTATGAAAGGTAAATTATTCTTACAATGAAAATTTATCGAAAATAGATTTCTTCTCTATTTTAGAATTTTAATTTTTCAATCATCACACGTGAGAAAAGTAAATAGTATGTATATAATGTTTCAACTATTTCAAGCAACTTTATGAATGCAACTTCAGCCTCCTCTCTCTTTGTCTCTGTGTTTGCATGATTTAATTAATTGTTACGGTGGAAACGATAAGACTTATAACTTGTTTCTCGATCTCAAGCATAAAACTAACAACTTGTATCTAATTGTAAAACACTCCCCTTATTTTCCCTTAGATTTCATAGAATGTAATGGAACGAAGTATCATCGTTACAGCAACAAATAAGGTTAAATGAAAAGAAGCGACTCCTGACCACTTCGGTTTTTACCCATTATTATTGAGGTGTTTTGACAGGTCGTCTTACCCCGACTGTCATTAAGTGCTCAACGAAACGCTTATAGGCTAGTACACTTTGTGAAGGGGTAAAATGGTACTAGCTTTACGCAGGAAAATATGTCTAGAAAGAACGTATTTTTATAACTTTGTTTGGGATGTGTTGCACATTTCATATCCATTATCCCGTAACCTTCCAATCTTCTTATAAAAGAACAATCAGAATCTTAACGAACGCTTCTCACTAAGATTCTTACACAGGTAATAAATGTTGTAATGAGTGGAATTAAGTGTTGCAAAAAGATTGGAGATAAAGGAACACTAAAGAGATTGTGTACAATTTTATACTTCTGCTGAAACACATAAGTGAGATGGGACAGGATGATTTTCCTTCTATGTAGTAGGTGTTGTAGAAAAGATTCATCTGTTACTGTATTTGGAATGGAAAGTCCCTGTTGAAAAACGACTGGAAGGTAAAAAAAAATCTCATTTTATTTCCTTGATAGGATTTAATAAAGATATTTAGATTTAAAAACAAAATATTAAAAAAGAAAAAAAGACACAAGAAATCGAGCAATGGCCAAAGGGGATCTACACATTCCTAATTATCTACATTCAGTTATCTGATGCTTAGTTTAAAAGGATGTTGTTGTTTTTTCTTATCCACAACATAACAACAAAAGTAGATAAAATGCCATCATAAGGATAAAAAATGGAATTATTTCTACCTTATTTCCCTGTTTCTATTCCTGTTTTTTGTGCTTGAGTGTAAACAGTGAATCATTATTTTCACTCTAACACCTTTATACATATTAAGGGCAGCAACAAGAGCACTTTAACCTTTCAGAGTAGAGTACCATTCACTCTCCATGAGGACCACTAATAAAACATGAAGACGAGAGCAAAAGTAGCTTAGAATCTTGTTGGCACAAAGAGTCTAAATTAAATAATTTGTATAGTTTATCGCTCTCAAAAGAGAGTTTGACTCACAATTTGGATGAATTTCATACAATAATTATAGTAGTGCTACTGTGTGTGTGTATGCGTGCAAAATCGTCGATTTAAAAAAAATACTGAAGTTAAGGAAGGTTTTTATTTTCCCCTATGATAGTTTATTTTTATTACATTTAAACTCTGACTGACTGCAGGAAACTACTGTACTGGAATAATCTAAACGTGATTTGTGAATAAATCTTTTTTAAATAGCTTGTTGGTTAAGTTTACCGATATTAACTTATGTTACACAGAAATTAATTTTCGATACATCGAAGAACACGCTTTGATGTAGAATACGTATAATAATACGTTATTATTAGGCCGATCCGGTTATATGTTTTAACACTACATTCCATATTCAGTTCCTTAGGGTTTGGGTTTTTCAGAAAGAGAAAAAGTATTTCAACCCCAATATGGCCGCCAGTAGTTCAAAATCCGGGATGGTCATACTTGAACGTTAAGGGTCTCAGAACTAGCCAATTTGCCCATGTTTCGCAAAAAGGAAGTGTTTGGAGTCTTAAGTTTATCAACTCTCTTTTAGAAAGATTACTACATTATTCTCCAAAAACACTTTGTAAATGAGATATCTGCTTTTGTAATTAAGATATCCATTAAATCAAACAACCTGAACGATATTCATATGCACGTTTTTCCAGAAATGTTTGTTTATGTTTTGGTTTTACAATGACAAATTCAAAAACCTGTTCTAACATTTTTTAATTATCTATTGCAATTTATTGTATCTTACTGTAAGTTCTAAACGTTTTTGTTTTTTATGGCAAAACTACTAAGACGAACGAATTTTGATCGGTATCTGGGAGGATCAGGTAGTATGTAGACTTTTTCCTCTCTCCAGCACATAAATGATGATTTTGTATATACCTAAAGGTATTATCATAATTACATAAACCCTATCAAAACAATGTTCATTTATTTTCAGCATTTGCACTGGTACACATTTTGCTCCATTTGGAATGTAGACAGATGTTTACTGGTTGCATATAAACTGCACTATTTGACTTCTTGTCGCAGGTCAAGTCAAGTTTTTCATCTTTTGTTCTACACATTTCCACGTTACACAATGTTCCCATTTTTCATGGATATAAATATATACATAATATATATAGAAAAGGATATAATTATAACATACAGCTAGCGATACATATACATGAGTCATAAAAAACAATAATGAATAGATGAGGAATATATGATACATAACATTACCTTAAAAATACAAAAGAAAATATGTTGTTCGAACTAGTATTTTGTATGTGAGCCTCTTCCTGTGAACAAGTCATTACACCTTGTTTTCATGCTGCTGTACAGTTTATCAACGCAGTTTTGTAGAATATTGTTCTAAATGACCTGTATTACTCCCCACAAGCCAACCAAGCTGCTTGGTCACTTTTCGACTTTTTCATATATATTTTTAATAAGCCTATACAGGCACAACAATGTTCATATCGGGACTTTGGGCATATCGGTCTTCCTTTTTCACTCCGGGTATTGTTTCACCACATTTGCTTGGGATCATTTTCTTGATGGAAATTTGATCTTCCCCTGATAAATTCTGTTCCTACGAAAATGACATGATAGATCAAAATCTGCTCATTGTTGTCAGCAGTGATGATCAGACTGCCATAAGTTATGTGAAGATCACCGACATTGTTGGCTGAGATGCAGTCCCTGACCTCTCACCTTACTCACAGCATTTGTTATAGATTGACTAAGATACTGTTCTCTGTCCGACAATTCGAACTTGGATTCATCTATAGATATAACAAATATCCAGCTCTGTTAATTCCACGGTTTCTGGTCCAATGTCCATTTCAACCTTTTTGTTTGATGATTACTACTTTTCAGCAGTGACATTTTCACCACAATCATTGTCAATGTCTTTACACGACCATAATATATCTCGTAAAGAAAATACCTTGAGATACTTGGCATCACTTTAGGAAAGTTTAGGTTTTCTATTTCGACCACTTCTATTGTTAACAATTCCAGTTTCACGCATACAGAGTCTCCCATATAGTCCCTACTAAAACATGGAGTCTTTACGTTAGATTTAACATTGACTGTTCTTGAGACAGCCAAAACGTTCCTTTCTAAAGACTTCTGATACAATAAATCAGTCCTTGGAGCATGACAGGAATATGCTATTAGAATTGATTATAGTATCACTTGTATTTTTATTGGCTTTATACTTGCCTGATACCTTCTGATTGGTTGAATGACAGCCAATGACAATGTAAACTATAAATATGTGACTTTACTCTGGTACAGTTCATTTGCACACAATAAAAGGATGTCTTTTATGTCCTTTTTGTCTCCATTTTCATAATTATATTCAATGTAATCAAACAGTATCGAGCGTGCAACGTAAAAGAATGAAATCAAAATTAGCGGCCAAACTGGTAACTACACTTATAGCATTGGTGAGAATTTTGCAGCAAATATTCTTTCATTAGTTAGCTAGACCACGTATTTTATTTTGCTCAAGTTGAACAAAAAACGTGGCTTGGTTAACTAATAAATAAATACTTGCTGTAAAATTCTTATCAATGCTATAAGTGCAGCTACCAGTTTGGCCGCCAATTTTGAGTACATTTCTTTAAGTCGCACGCTCAATCTTTTTTCTGGATGCACCTTTTTTTTTCACACCTAAGCAGTTTTTGATTAGATATCATGATTTTTTGTCAATACACACCAACAAACCACAGCAAGAAAGAAAGTGACAGTCGATAGTAACCAACATTAACTTTAAGCCCGCAACCATATTATTTGGAACAGATATGTACTTTACAGAACCATCCAGATTCTTTAAAATATATGGTAGTAGTTTTTCCTCTCTAAAACAGTGTAAATTAATAACTTTCTTTATAGTAACGTCATGAAATCTAGATTTATAGTTTCTTTTCATCACCCGCATGCACACGATATAGACGTATCAAGCCTTATTATTTACGCTAATTGCTTAAGCTAATATGACGTGATGCTAAACGCTCTTTAATTAGGAGAATTTCATAAAATTTAGCAAATTTGTGCTTAAAAGTGGGCAATGAGTAATAACCGTCCACCCGTACGATTCTTTTAAAAACTTGAGCTAATAACTAATAATCTAGTTTGCTTGGCCTAACCAATACTTATGTATCCGCACAGGCGTGTGCAAAAATGTTGGTCAAATTTGAGCAATTTTTGTTAAATAATTTTACATATATGGCTTTAATTTATACCAAATTTGACACCTAATTGTAGGTTGTAAAGGTCTATCAGTATACTAAATTTGAAAAAAATCATAACAGTTAAGTATGTTTTTCTATCAAATAAATTTTCGTACTTTCGGTGCGAAGAAAATATATAGGAAAATTCAATCAAAATTGAAGATTTTATATCTCGTGTATTTCATACTGGATTGCCGTGAAATTTGGTATGCGAAGTAAGGGTTTCCTAGAGCACATCCTCTGAAAAGATGTTATAGTTTGGATTACCATATTCCAAGCGACAGAAAATGGAAAATCGCTAAACTATCAGTCCTGTTAATAACACACAATGTGTCCTGCAGGTCGTTTTGGCTGCACGATACACTGTCATGTGTCTTGATATGTTTGCATTCAATAAACGTCAACTTGAAATTTGAGCCGTTAATTCTTTGATGTTTATTGAATAATACAATGAAAAACGTTTTACTTATAATAATTCATTGATGAGTACAGGCTAGGGAAAAGTATTTAATCCAATACATTTGCCTGTTTCCATTGTCTTTGCTTATAGTAATATTTGACAAACTTAGATAACATTTTGTAGCATATGTCCATCTATTCGAAAATATTTATGTTGGACGAAATAACAAAACTTAGAACGGAAATATTCTCATTATCTTACGAATACATAATGAAATACGTATGCAAAACATTCCTCGTGCATGCATAATTTGCTGATTTCAGTTTCATAAATAGAAATAAAAGTAGATCCTTCATGTGTTATATATGCTTTGATTCATTTTCTACGTGTACTAATGGTAATATTATAAATGAGGTACTTTATCCTGAATTAATAGCATGCCTGGCGGTAGACAAGCAATCTATTAATTATACGAGGTAACCTTTTGTTGTATTTTTTACTTTAAAACGATCATCGCGAAATGCATTCACCAAGCTTGCTTTGCTCCGTTGTTTTGTAGGACCAAAGAAGCGAAAGGCAGTCTGTGACGTATATTACGTCATATATCGTAAATGGCGTCTTAACATTGTGGACGTCATGTGTATGCACACCAGCTTTAACGTCTGCAATACTAAGAGAGATTAAAGAGAACGAAGGAAATAATTTTGTGAGGTACCATTTTAATGGTTTCTCTTGTTTGTTCAACTTCGCCAACATTTGGAATATTTGCATACCTGTACTGGCTATTCAGGTAATAATATCCGCTCAGGAACATATTGTAATTTCCTAAGCAAGTTAATATGATAAATTCACATTAAAACAACGGTGTAGTTTTGGTTGTTCTGGTGTATTTGAGATTTCTGTCTACTGTAATGCAAGATATATTCTTTCAAAAGCAAATTGGTTTTGTCAATAGTAAGTTTATGATAATTAATTACTTCTAAACTTTTTATTTGTTAAAATGATTAAGAAAATAGTAATAGGCAGAGTGATTTTTTATTTGAGCTGATGCCTACATGTCTTAACTAAGGAAGTCAATAAAATGGAATATCTGTTGTATGCTGAACAAATAAATATTGAGATTTTTATATGTTTTTATTTTTAACTCATTCTATTTTAAATGAATTTTTATTTGTTATTTTATTTCGTTATTTTGCATATAGCATGTCAATAAATTTGATCATTAATTGTTATATGTTGCGTATGTCGCAACCATCTCAAATTCGGTCTCTTTGTTATTTTTATTGAATAAGATAATTCTGTTTTCATTTTTGATTTTTAAACAATTATTTTTTTTTATACTTGTGGTATGGTCTGTGATTTCTGCATTTTTATTTGATTTTGCTACGAATTGATTTTTAAATCGTTTTATTTTGCATTTTGAAACATATACCCATATAATATTTGTATTTTGTTTTGTTAGTATGCTGATTTGTGAATCTGTGGATCCTATGTTCGTGTTCCGTTACTGAAAAAAATTGAGCTCAGAAATTTGGGGTCGTGGATGCGTTATAAGACTGAAGGTCAAATCCCAGTATTCGGTTAGACAAGAGTAGTCACGAGTTAGCAGGGGTGCTGTTGACTTGCTGCATTCTCTCAAGTCTACCATTTTGACAAATGTTAAAAGTATAGTTCCATTTTTGTTTTTTTTTGTTCTGAGAGCATAGAACTCTAAAAACTGGGTTTAAATACTTGCGATAAGCACAGCACAGACAACCCAGTGTAAAGTTTTGTTCTTAATAACAAAAAGACCTTTTTGTTGCGTAAAACATTTAAAATTTATTTCACCTTTTATTTATTTCCATGCATTTTTCAGTTTCAACCTGTTTTGTTACGTATAGTACGTTTACGTCCGTTTTTATGGCAAATGATTATGTATATGCACGCGTTCTACAACAGTAAAAACCTGTCATATAACGTTCTCGTCTTTCACACATTGGTTATATAAAATCACAAGCTTAATTTTTGTTTTAGATCTCCAAAACTGCTAAGATTAGAAACGCACAGTAAATCATAAACACGTTAGTTGAGCAAAATATTTATTAAACAACACTTTATAAATCATTATTATTATGATCCCACTAAAGCACGAGTAAATGTGCTAATTGATATGTAGCTATACGTACATGGTTATAAAGGTGTTTTTTTTTTCATTTTTTCACACATAGCTATTTAAAATTGATATAAAATATTAACTCCTTGCTACGGTGTAAATTTTCTTAGCTGTGTTTGCTCTAAGTAACCCATAACTTAATAGTCGCATTGTATATAACCTTTCAAGGCCATATTTGCGGTTTCAGCACACTGTAGCCCATTAATCCGTAATGCGCATTTCCGCTTTTTATGTCGTCTGTGTACTTCATGTTTTTTATTTTTCTCTTTTCAAACTATATAATTTTCAAGCCTTCATTTCGCACCTTCCTATAAGGAAGACTTTCAAAGTCAATGACTGTCAGCAGAATAACAAAAAATGACTTTTTAATATTATAGTGTTAAAGCAGTATTTCGTGTTTGTATAACTTGTGTCTTGACGAGTTGAGTATAACATAACTCAGTACAACTACTGTTTTGTCCTCATTGGACTGGTTCGTGGAGCCTTGTGGTCGACGATATTTCGGTCTTTCTCTTGAAGTTTATTTCATGGATACTGAAATGTTTGTTTGTTTGTAGTTAAGCCCAAAGCTGCACAATGGGCTATCTGTGTTCTGCTCACCACGGGTATCGAAACCCTATTTCTAGCATTGTAAGTCTGCAGACATAATGCTGTGCCATTGGGGGGGGGGGCGAAATGTTATACACCGCAAGGCTAGGCAGATGCAGCCCTTTCAAGATTCACTGCTAGTACTACCTTCTCTACCGAACTAATTTAGTAGTTTTTATAACTTGTGGATTACACAAAGCCCTAGAATAAGTGGATCGTTTTGTAATTCTCACCCACACTTTCATTTTTAAAAATGACGAATAGGATCAGACACGATTGCAACCGGTAACTCTTTTTAACCAGGCAGATGGTTAAGCCGATCAAGTTACTTTCATCTCGAATTCCTAAGTCTTAATTTACGCACCGTAGGTTATTAATGACAAAAAGTGGCTGGATTATTGAGCTATGGCAATGTTTGTAAACCTTAGAACCCGTTTGTTCCAAATTTGGACTATTGAACTATGCCAATGTTTGTAAAGCTCAGAACCCGTTTGTTCCAATTTTGGACTATTGAACTATGCCAATGTTTGTAAAGCTCAGAACCCGTTTGTTCCAACTTTGGACTATTGAACTATGCCAGTGTTTGTAAAGCTCAGAACCCGTTTGTTCCAACTTTGGACTATTGAATTATGCCAATGTTTGTAAAGCTCAGAACCCATTTGTTCCAACTTTGGACTCTTGAACTATGCCAATGTTTGTAAAGCTCAGAACCCGTTTGTTCCAACTTTGAACAATTGAACTATGCCAATGTTTGTAAAGCTCAGAACCCGTTTGTTCCAACTTTGAACAATTGAACTATGCCAATGTTTGTAAAGCTCAGAACCCGTTTGTTCCAACTTTGGACTATTGAACTATGCCAATGTTTGTAAAGCTCAGAACCCGTTTGTTCCAACTTTCGCTCATATTTCTATCTACATTAAAGTACCAAGCTCTAAACATTCTCAAAACTGCTCTCAGATGATTTATCGGCAAGAGTGAAGGCTATTAACGCTAAAAACCCCGTTTTGACACAATTATCAAATTGATTCGAAGCTCTCATCATTGTTTTATAATCACTTTTAATTTTACGTAGCTACATGAACAAGGATTCAAAATACCAAGAACTGTTCATGTTGCGTATTTCGTAGATTAATAATTTTAGAGTTATTTAGTATTCATGTGCTTATGAGGAAACGTCACTTGGTTGTATACTACTAATTATCGACCAGTGTCGATGAACCTTAGCGAATTACTTACTCCTTAAGCGATTGTGCAAATATTACTTTCGTTGATTGAAATAGCCAAAGTCATGTTCTACAAAATGTGATGAAACGTGACGTCATTACTCCTTATGCTTTTCAAAAGGCAGACGAAAGCTCATATGTACTTCACCCTAAGGACTAAGTAACTAAATCGTGAATGCTTTTTAAGATCCCAAAAAGGCCAGCAACTTGAAATGCTACCCGTTAGTCTAACTATTTCTTGTATTTTACATCAATGTGTTTTATGACATTTAGCTCAACTGAAGACATTTCTTTCTTTTTTTCTTCAAAATCACAACAATCCTCATGTACTTTAATATCAATATCAAGTATACATAATTTAAAAGTAAATCAATTCTACTAGAAGGATTTGTTATTCCTATTTTCTGGCCTTTCAGTGAACAGCGGTAAGTATGCATAAGGGCTTATAACACAAAATATCATTTTTCGTCAGCTTCGGTGGGCAGAGCACAGGTAGCTCATTGTACAGCTTTGTTCTTAACAACAAAGCAACCTGTTTTCTAAGCGTTTAAACTTTATTATAGCACGTATATATTATTTTTCATTTATTGCCTTTACAGATTTGCATAACGACTCTACAGATAATGAATTTATTTAAATACTGATATTTCGTCACTTGTTGACGCTAGTTGATCTCAAAGCGACAAGTTTTCAACTAACACGACCACGGAAACCGTAAAGAGCTCGGTGAAACGCAGAACAAAGTTCATAATAATCCTTACTGTAACTTCAAATCAAGCACCATAAGCTGTAGCTGTTTCCAGTTATAAGGAAGCTATTTTTTTCAAGATTCGGAAAACTAAAGTGCTATTTGACGGATTGAGTTGTTCAATGTAGGTGCGTATGTGTGAAAATGTTGTCAATTCTATTCGTGAGTAATTAAACCACAAACCCACCGATAAAATATATTAAACAAAAGCTGTCTTTGCTCACAGCGACAACTAAATACATCACTACAACCGATAGTGTGTTGTGATGGTTTGCAACAGCTAAGATTACCTGTAAATACAACAAACAACTATGGTTAATACACACACACACACATACACACACAAACACCCAAAAAAGAACGTATGAAAGCAATAACTCGGGACTGAGTGATAGAGATAAGTTAAGCACAAACTAATAAACTGGGAATTGGTGCAAGTGGAATAGTGACCAAAAATATATTCATGAGTTGGCTTTTACAATTATATTGGGTGCCAACAGATTAGTCATCTGGTTTTAAAATGTCTTACAATCACACAGAGTAAACCGACAAATTTTGGCATGGTGGTGGGTAAACAATCGTAATATGTATTTCCGCTATGTGCCAGTACTATTGTATATATGCTCAAAATGGTAAGTATACATGAGAAGACAAAATGTATTTTACTGTGTGGAAATAATGGCTGTATAACGGGCGTGAAACGTTCGTTTCAAACACTTAAAAAATATTCGTTCGTCGGTCATATCTTATTATGGTGATAGAATCGGCAATTGCTAGTACATCAGATTACAAGATCCAGTTGTGGAACGCTTTAAACAGGATAGATAATTTGTGAGCTCTATTCATCTTGCAGTTTGATTTAATGATTGAGTTTTAGTACAGGCACGTAGAAATAACCACCAACAAAGCCAAAATAAAAACATTCGTTCAGTTGAGACTCGGAAACATGCTAATTTAAAATTTTCTTTTTAACATAGCGAAATCTGACAGATGAAATTAAGCAAACGACAGTAGTTTTGATAAAGATTTTACGCGTGAAAGCGTTACAGGTAGCACATGGGTTCTGACAGGTCATCAGTATACTTAATTAAGGTACGCCACGTCTGTCTTGTTAATATTGGGTAACATGCTTACACATGCAAAGCATGGATGACGGTTTTTGTAAATGTTGACACAGCTATAAGGACTTTGGAAGGACATTATTAAAAAGCAATGAATGACTTAATGATTTGATATAAATTAACGTAGATTGGTAGACACGGATGTATCTAGTGAAAAATAACTGTATTAATATATGAATTATGGTTGGGATTGGGGATGGATGTAAGTATGGACCAGTACCAACAGGAATTCATAAATAGTGGTTGAATATTTGGGATGAATGAATAGATACAAGTATGGGCTGTTGGATGTAAGGATTAATTTCTGCCTACAGGAATGCATGAATTGTGGTTGAAGGGCTGGTAGGGATGACTAGTAGTTGCTAGACACATGCAATTATGGATATGTAAATTAATTAACAGTTGTGTGAACATATGAATAGCTACTATTTAGTTTGAAAGGTTCGTGTGAATAAAACACATTAGGAGAGTAGGTTTTAGGTAAAGATTTACAAACTTCATTTCCACTCTCATCATAACTGCTTCCAAATTTAACTCATGTGGATTCTGTAAAGGGCAGGAAATGTATTGACAGCGAACTTATATTCGAAGTACCATGTTTGCAAACAGTGATTAATTTATAGTTGTAAGACTTTAAATGTACAGATTACGATGAAGAGGGCCCGGCATGGCCAGGTGGTTAGGGCGTTCGACTCGTAATCTGTGGGTCGCGGGTTCGAATCCCGGGCACACCAAACATGCTCGCCCTCTCAGCCGTGGGGGCGTTATAATGTGACGGTCAATCCCACTATTCGTTGGTAAAAGAGTAGCCCAAGAGTTGGTGGTGGGTGATGATGACTAGCTGCCTTCCATCTAGTCTTACACTGCTAAATTAGGGACGGCTAGCGCAGATAGACCTCGTGTAGCTTTGCGCGATATTCATAACAAACAAACAATACAATGAAGATCAGTGGCTTTCATTATATGTGTAACGAAACTCTACTGAAGAGTAATACTTGTTGAATATAACAAAGAAATTATCTCACCGCGTACGTTTTTGAAGATAATTGAATAAACTCACGATATGAATAATAAACGCCAATAATCTTTGTTTTAATCATAGGAATATCAACATTTATCTTAGGTTTTAAATCATAGATATGTGTTTTAAGTTAACTTTATCGGTTGGTCCTTTATTGTTTTAGTGTGGGTAAAAATTACCATGTTACTTCTGATGCTTGTAGCCTATAACTAATAGAAAACCAATGTACGTGTTCGAGTTACATCTGACTGCATTATTTATTTCAATTCGTAAGAAAGTTATGTTAAAGCTTCGTATTCTGGTAAACATTGATCTTGATATTTGAATGGTAACTTGTATCAATTGATTCCAGTGCAACATCTGGTCTACCTTTGATGCGTTATGTAACTTTGTCACAAAGAAACTCTTACAATAAACAACAAAAACGGAAGTGAATTCATGCAACTGGGGTTCAAAACCTAGACCGTATAGTAACATGTTATTTACAATAATACTTTTCTAAATCGCAGCAAAGACTAGTCATCTATATATAAATGAAGATTAAATGAAAAGCACAGAATATGATTATATAAGACACATCCATCGAATAACAGATGAATCATCCTAAGGTATGTTAAGTAACTTAGTAAACTACTCGAACCTTTTTTTTGCCCCCTAGTGGCATAGCGGGATGTCTGCGGACCTACAACGCTAGACTCCGGGTTTTGATACCCGTGGTGGGCAGAGCACAGATAGCCCATTGTGTAGCTCTGTGCTTAATTACAAAGAAACAAACGAACCTTTTTTCTAGGTATTTTCTAAAACTATGTACAATGACGAAACTTGTCATTACGTTTACTTTTTAACAATAATGTTAATGAATCTTAAATTGTTAATCACAGCCTAAGAGTAGAGATCTCGCTCTAGGACTAAAGATCTATCTTGAATATTTTATTGCTATAAGACAAGAAAATGATGAATATATGTTTAGTTGGTTAAGCATTTTGCCGTTTACAAACTTAACTATAGGTGGTGTGAACTTCAATGGGGTAGTGAAGTTTTAGGTACCTTAAAAATGGTAAGATAGAATAAATAAGGTTTTACTTTTTTATTTAGCCTAATACGTATTGCAAAAGAAAGTATATTCAAGACATTGCTAAAAATTGCTAAAAGGATGTTAGTTAAAGAAATAATATTTATATGAACTAGAATATAGTAAATCCGAGAACTTCATAAATTAAAATTCAAGCGAGAAACAAATACTGATCCGTATAGATTCTTTTTGCTTTACAATCATATTGCTTAATGATATTTCTTTGTTTTCTAACTTAGAAAAAGTTCAGTATTCAAATGTTTTTTACCTTAAAGAGCGAAAAAGTTTGGCAAGTTTGAAATTTAAAACAAGAGTATTAAATAATTACGAAGTAGGGATCCTGTTATAAAAAGTAATGAAACAAAATTTAAAATCACATTCACAAATTTATAAAATTTAATCCATATTTTGGCCTACAGGTAAGTGTATAAAGCTGCTAAATTATGGATTAATTGTTATATATTTGTAATTTTGGTTTTAATTCTTATTTCATTACTTTTTATAACAGGATCTCTACCTCATTTTAAAATTCATAATTCTCAATACTCTTGTTTATTTACTTTTTTATGTTATACTTGTATAAAGTATATACTTTGCCTTTAGAAACCGCCGTGTGTCTATCCATCGATATGTAGCTCCATCCTTTGGGTTAATTTGGGTTGAAAAGATATTTAAGTATGTGCATGATATATTTACTATTTATATTTATATGTGTATATGTAATTTTATCGGAATATCAAAAGTGGATACCCACAGACCAGTCAAGTAAGCTGGAGAAACCTTCTAGCGATAGTCCGAGCCGCCTAGACGCTAGTCCCGCTGACGTGATCAGGTAGTTAGCAAACAAAAAGTTGCTGTTTTAGAAATTTTTGAATTCTTATACCGGAAATGTTAGTGGTATTTTTAGTGTATTATTAGTATATATGCGCATAACATATCTTAACCAATACTTTGAATGGTCGGTTTTCCGCTTAGAAATTCGATAGGGTGTTTTTCGCGCGTGGATTATTTGGATCCCTACTATTAAGTACTATCGTACTTAAAATACTTGTTGGCTAAGAAAGTGTTTTAACTGAGCAAAATTCAAAACTGACGAAAGAAAAATAACTGTAGTTTCATTCGAGTCTGTATTTCTCGTTAATTTCATTGAATGACTAAGTAAATAAAACAGTACTTGTAAATCAATATTAAACACGTATGGTAGAATAGGTTTACATTAACATTTCATGTAGGGACAAGAACTACGGTATAAGGAACATGTAGCTTCTGTAATTTTGGCACTAATGTTTGAACATAGAACTGACAGTTAGATTTTTTATAAATATAATAACATAAACATTAAATTTCAACAGTCACAAACCAGATGTGAAATGTCACACTTTCTCTAAAGTGCTCTAAGCATTCTGTACCAATGTATATGGAAAAAATATATTACTTTTAAGCTTTGTTTCATAATTTGGGAATATGAAAATAGAGAAAAATAGACTAATTTTTTAACAATATTTTCACGAAAAGCTTAACCACCATTACGTTTAGAAAAAATTATAAAATGTATTAAAACTTTAAAGGTTCATTTTCAAACGGGCTCTATTTGGCATTATGTACAGCTCTGTATTTCGGAGCTAGCGAGATAGACTTGAATCCTGGTGATACCACAAAATATTCCACCCCACTTTGAGCTGTTATATACATGACAGTAAATCCCTTATCTTGGATAGTGAGTGGCATTGATGACTGCTTGCCTTCCCTCTGCGCAGTAGTTAAAAATTAGGGATGACAGCAGATAGCCTTTGTAGCATTGTCATAAGTATCAAAATACAAATGCGAAATTATTATAAAACAACATTAAAAAACGGTTGGACAGACATGCAGTTACTTTGTACATGTATATCAGTACATGTATATCAGGAACATCATACGTAAAGACGGTATACTGCTACATATCGCTTTTACATTTACTATCTCTTACGTATTACAATTTCAAATAGCCTGAAACTGAGTTAACTTGTACTTTGGATTTAGTAGTTAAATAAATGCCGATATGTGTCCAACTTATGATATTTGCCAACAAGATTGATACACACAGTTTCTTTTTTTAATACAAATATATTTTAATATACAAACAATAATACAATTTACAATAACAGTTATTACAAATAATGATCTATGTATAAAAGATTTACAAACGTACGAACAATATCGAGTCTTCTTTCAGGTCTGGAACTTTCTTGATGTCTTATCGAGGGTTCACGATGAGCGAGTTAATTTCGAGTTGATGTAGG
>NW_013665673.1:1122308-1139130 GCF_000517525.1 Limulus polyphemus | reverse complement strand
CGTCGCGTTGGTTAATTTATAGGCGTGAGGATAGTTTATAGAAATTTCAGCCTGCACAACAATACTGACGTTACACCAGTGTTTACGTACACACACAAATATTGTTGATTCTTACACTCGAGAATCTTCTACACTTTAGTGAATAGACAAGAATTCCGCAATGCAGATTTAACAGTACAAGTTATGTACACTTCTAAATATAAACTTAAACAAACATCGATATTAAAGTAGATATATAATAGTAAATCCGTTACATATTCAATTTGCATGCCTATTCTGCTTATCCATCTTTATTTACCATATCTTTAATATATTATATTACTCATTTTTCACTAATAATTTAATGACTAGCAGGCCTAAAACGTAAAAAGCAAACTTTGATACCTGTGTAAGTTTCTGTACATTTAAGTTGTAAGTGAATACGCAATTAGGTGCAAGTAACTTATACTATATGTTACTAACAAGAAACTAGTTTCTGTTATTATGTTGCTATGCATGCGTTTTATTTCATATATACTTAAATCTAAAAGTTTATTAATTGATTATAATTCAAACACTTCAATATTATGTTGACCCTCAACCACATTTCTGTATGTTTCTTTACTGAATGATTGAAAAGGTTAACTAAATTAATTGTTAAATACAGAAATATACTCGATTAGTTCATTCGTAACTGAAGTTGTCAGGTAGAGTTTCATGAAGATAAAAAATTCACTTTTTTACAATTTCAACAGGTTGAAAGTTAATTACGGATAGAGTTTTTTCTTCGATGTTTCAGTGAATCTTGAAAAAACAGAAACTATTACTGATCCAGGTGATTGGACATATTTGAATCACACTTTAGTAATACATCTGATATTCTTATATATATATTTAATATAAAAGTTTATGATTTTGCAAATTACGCTGACACTGTGATAAGTAAGGAAGAAGTTTTAAATATCATCAATACATTATCACCAAAATGTCCATTATGTGCAAAGAAAATCCCAAGTTTCCCACAAAACATATTGATTAACGTTAATCTATGAAGTTCCAAAATACCAAAATAAACTGCATTAAAAAATAATATGTAAATTGTTTTGTATTCTTCTCTGCGTTTCCGTTAACAGTGAGTATGAATACAACAAAATTTTGTTTCATGCTAAATTATCAAAAGTGATATAAATATCCTTCTTAATCAAACTAAAGCTTATTATCAAATAAATAAATCAGGTCTTCATTCTTCTGTTTACAATTTTAAAACTCTTTACATTATACTACCTCATAGTGACTTTATTATTGGTAATTTCTCGAAACAATTGGATACGTTGAAAATATTATTAATAAATTGGATAAAAACTGTTAATTTAAATAATGTAAAACCCTTGTTACAATAATGCGTTAAATTAATTTGTAAACATCCGAACAAAACGTTATAACAAATTAGATTCATTCTTGTAGGTATAATAACAGTTCAAACATATCACACGTCTCTCTCCTGTGTTATTAATCCAATTTTATGAAAGTAACTGCTGTTATATGGAGAGTTATAATACCTATAACAATATAATTTAAAAATCAACCATTTACTCTCAGTTATCTCTGATTATATTGTTTGAGGCAAGATAAAATTTTATATAATTGAAAGGGAAGTTTCATAAACACCTGAAACAACTATCGAAAAACATGCTATATTAAATTAAATATTAATATCCAAAGAGAAACTCTTCATTAAACAATGGCAATAAAAGGAAATATTGTGGATTATTTGAATTACCAGCTTCTAAATTAAATTAAACTAGAAACAAAGAAGATTCATAATTCAAAGTTTATAGGCTTACAATGAGTTTTTACAGTAATATCTTATATATCTAAAACAAATTTTTAGGTTTACAATGAGTTTTCACAGGAATATCTTATATATCTAAAAACAAGTTTATAGGTTTACAATGAGTTTTGACAGAAATAACTTGTATATCTAAAAACAAATTTATAGGTTTACAATGAGTTTTCACAGTAATATCTTACATATCTAAAAAACAAGTTTATAGGTTTACAATGAGTTTTCACAGGAATAACTTATATATCTAAAAACAAGTTTATAGGTTTACAATGAGTTTTCACAGGAATAACTTATATATCTTAAAACAAGTTTGTAATATACTATTCACAATGGTTTCAAGTTTTGCACATATTTGATCTTCAAAAACAAAAATAAGGTAATATAAAGATATACGTGTTAATTGGAGTTAGATATTTTATTTTTAAATCAAATCATTCAATTCTTAAGTAGTATAACAATTGTCACCTATATTTCTGGGAATTGATCTGAATGTGAACTTTAGTGTATATTCTACCTTAAAGATCTCGACATATATTTCTGGTTGTTTTTTTTTCGTCTTTTCATAAGCTGCCAAGTGTGAAAATGATTTGTGTAATTCTGTAGGATACTGGAGTTTAATAAAGTGTAGTTTTTAATTTGTAAACTTATATACATATTTCTATCCTGTGAAAATTGTAAACCTCGTAAAAAGTTTCAATAAGATTTTAGATCCTTTTGAGTGACTGTTTTCCAATAGCTGTTTAGATTTTGCCATAGGGCATTTTTGTTAGTTTTTTACTAACACTTTTTAATGCTCATGGTTTTACTTAGGCTTCAAATGATTTCTACATTATCTTCCTACGTTTCACTTTTTTCATTTTATACTAATCCTTTTCATGTTTGACATTAATTGTTTTTGTTTAACTATAACATGTTTGTTCGAAGATTTAAATCATAAAAACATTTACTAATTGTAATTAAATATTTAATTTTGATCTATGGAACATCTATTTTTAATTTATGCAAAAAATGTCTCCTGTACTATTTGTTAAATGTTTATTTTACTTTTCTTAGAACTCTCATTTTCGTACCCTAAAGGAAAAGCATCAGATACGAGGAATTTTACACTAACTAGAAAAAGTCATCGTTTAAATTTGTTATTTTTAGTTTGCTAAAAAATAGCTCTATGTTCTTTCTTGTATCACTGCTTCAGTATATGTAATATATTACATGTTTGCTGATTCGTTCAGTCTGGCTTGTGACAAGTCACTTTAATCTCCTTAATAATGGTTCATTTTCTTCTTGTGCTCGTGTTCAGTTACATTCTCTGTTGCATTTCAGGAAACAACTTCGAATGATTTAACAAAGAAATCGAACTACGTTAGGAGAGTCACTATCGCTCCTCATTGCAAATAGTTCATGATTCGAGTAATAACAAATTAGTCACTGCAAACTGAACATCAAATATCTTGTCGAAGTTTTATCTTAAAATAATTCAGACTGAAAGATAACAATCTGTCGTTAAAATAATTGCAGGGTATAGACAGGAAATAATACTTATCTCGAAGTAAGAAAGGTGGGTCTTCTGTAATTTCCAACAAGGTCAATGGTGAACTTACTGGTGACTCTAATTCGTGATAAAAATAATTCGACAAATTTAAGTCTATATATGTGGTTCTGCAGCCGTGTTTGTCCGTTTACGTGTATATTGAAGTTAGCAATGTATCCGAAAGTTATTGCATATTTGTATAATATATATACCATCAAGGCCTGGTATGGACTATTGGTTAAGACGCTCGACTCGCAATCTGCGGGTTCGAATCCCCGTCATACCGAACATGTTCGCCCTTTCAACCGTGGGGGCGTTGTAATGTGACAATCAATTTGTTGGCGGTGGTTGATATTGACTAGTCTATTACTGCTAAAATAAGGACGGCTAGCGCAAACAGCTCTCGTATAGCATTGCGGGATATTCCGAACAAACCAAGAATACTCTCGAAGTTAATTAAAATTTGACCGACAAATTTCAGGTGTCCCACTAAAAAAGTAAAAAAAAAAATCGTCATTGGAAATTATTTGTAATTTATACCTTACATGAATAACATAAGCGATTTGAAACATAAAATAAACGATTTAACTATTGTAGCCAGTTCAAGTTACGCTTTTACATGTGAATGGTTAAGATAATTAAGTATATATATAACAGCAAGAAGTTGAAATTGATGATACGCGCTGATTGTTGTACATTTCCTTCAGTCTCTGCTTTTGTTGTTTTTGTAAGCTTTTTAATATATTTTTTCAGAAAATGTTTGCCATATTGACAGCCTTATAGTTCACGTATTGCTTTAATTATGGAGAAGTACAAATTATAGAACAAATTAACCAACAAGAAAAAATCACTTTTGAAATATAAGCATTGTTTTTGTTGACAAATGTTTACTTCTCGTGATTATTCGTACCCCCAATTATTTTGTTCTTTAAGATATTGAATGCTATTACCTACACCCTATTCGTAAAGTTATGTTTTAAAATGTCTGTTTAAAATTAAAGTTTTATCAAAGACTATTAAAATGGCAATAAGAGTTTATCAAACTGCAAATATTTTTGTATTTTTCTTCATGTAAAATAAAAAAATAAACATTCTCCAAAATTCTAAACTTAAATGTTTCTTCCAGAGTTCAATAGTTTAGCCTTATATTGGCCAATGCCTACCCTCATATTTATTGGCTATTGAAGGTTAACTGCACTTTATAAAATCTAGGCCCCATATTGGTATTGTTTCCTACATGTGATATCATGGTTATGTACTGTTATCTAACACCGCAAGTTACATTGTAACAAGCTCCTGCGAAACACGCCAAGGATAGGCTACACATCTTGACACATTTTCCACAGACCCTCAATGGTACGTAGACATTTGTTTCGAAGACAACGTTTAAGCAGAACAAAAATACAAACGTTCATTGGATTTGCATCGGAGAACTTGATAGGTTTGTCGCCTTAAAAGATGCAATCCAAAAGATAAATCTAGCTCAATCGAAATGTGTTTTCGGTTAGGGTGGTTCTCTATCGCAACCATAGATTTCACTGTGTGAATGTGGCCATTAATCGGGATTAACTATGGGCATGCTTCATAGCCGTCCCTATTATAAATGCTCTGCTGAATGAAGATTTCGTCTCTATGGAAAACACTGAGGGCTTCTTCCTTGAAAATGCCATGACCTTACCTTCTGCATTATTTAACAATTTCCCTAAGCGAATATCTTTCTTCGGAAAGTGCTGTGACTAATTTTTCCAGCTATAATGCCATGGCAGCATCGCTCTGTTGCTGTCAACAAAATGTACTGGCGGTAAGTTGGTGACATATCTCTGCATTAGCATACGCAAATCGTTGTTATGAACTACCTTTAGTCATCTAAGCCTTTACATTGTACAGAAAATCGTGATCAGCATATACCACTATATATATATATAATTAAATTTCTAAGAAATGTTTTTAAGAAGTGTACTATAATATAATAATTTATTAAAAATTCTGTTTTTGGTTGCTTTAAAATGAAGAACGATCCGTTGGACTGAATGGACACCATGTAAAATATGTTTTCAATTAAAGTTAAATGCAAGCAAAAATAATATCACAACGTAATATTAAACTCAAAACTTGATACGAGTTAATCACTAGACACAGCAGTGTTTGGGAATAGGCCGAGAAGAAAATGGCTGCCATATTCAATCTGTTACTCTAAGATGCTTGCAAATAATTGCTAAAGCTGAGTTATAGCTTATTTGAGCACCTAATTGCCATTATCGTGTGTTTCACAGCTTGTATAACACTAATATTATTCTGTTCTTCTATTACATGTATTTTTGTGGGGAAATAATAAAAAATAAAACTACTACTTAGAAGTTATTTCAGTTTATAAGCACATATTATTTCCATGTTTCATAAATAACAGTTTCTTTCCTGGTCGCTAGCTGCCAGAACAAATTGTTCTTATATAACAACCGTTTGTGGCTTTTCATTGCACAAACATGATATATGCCAAAATACATTATATAGCGGTCTACTTTTCGTCACATCTTCAATGGGTCAGAGCCTGGCAGCTGCGTGTGTATGTGTGGTATCATAATTCATGAACTAGGATTTGTATGATGTATATTAATCGAAATGACTCTGACATTTGACGGAGTCGATTGTATGCACATACAGTGAGTTGGAGTGAAGTTGTAAAGCGTGGGTTCTGCAACTATCCCCTTAGCGTCAGTCCAGCGCTCCAGGGTACTTATACTGTATTGGAGGAACTATTCCAGCTACACTGGCTTCCAGTATAATCCAAAATTAGAGAAATTGATATCGTATATATATATATATATATTACCATTGAATTATAAAAATGAAATAAATGTTCACTTATCAAGCTACTTTAATGAAATTGTTAAAAAAAAAGAGGGGAACAAGTATTAAAAAATGTGCAAAAATTAAGTATGATATAGGGATGGCAATACCAAACAGTACAGAAACAAGGTAAGGATGAATACGAAAAACCATACAAAAATCCCTATAGAAGTAGCCAGTAAGTTTATGATTATTAGACATTGTAAGACTGTATAGCATGTATCAGTTTAAATGCTTTTATTCAAACTTGAATTCATGGCAACTTACTGGAATTCAAAATTTAATCGTAGGTAAAAGTTGTTTTTCGAAAGATGTAGCTACTTATGTAGTGATTTTTTTTTGTATGGTTTTGTTTAGTCATCTTTACCTTGTTTTCATACTTTTCCGCTTTGCCATCCTTACATCATACCTAATTTTTGCATTTTTATTTTATTACTTGTAAATATCAGTTTGAGAAAACATACTAATCAGCTGTGATCAAACATATTTAAAACCTTCAAATATAACTACTTAGCCACTTACACTAGAATGCTATGTACAAACAAACGTGTAAATGTTTTATAATCAAAATACGCGCTCTGCCAGTGCCCAGTGTTCCTTTATATACCAGATGGTGGACGTCAAAACTGAAATGTTTGCATCAAAGTGAAGTTGATTGTGTCCCAGCGTTCTGTTTTGTGGTAATGCAAATGCATATGTCTATATATATATATATATATATATATATATATATATACCTACTGGTTGCAAATATTTGTAATTTTACAACCAAATGTGTTATAGCTTTCATTTATTCATCAAATTATTATTTTTTCTTTACACTGTCGACTCTGACTTTTAAACTGAAGTTATAAAGATTCCTAGTCAAATATTCTACAGGTAGAAAGAATTTGTGAAATTATTTAGTAGCTTATAACCTTGCTAGAAGAAAACATGAATGCCAGTAATATAAGCACATACTTAAACATGTTCTGTGTGATCTATACCAAAACAACTTTTCGGGATTTTCTAGCAAAATTCCATCATCTTGAAAATCTCATGTATTTCGAAAACGTTTATTACTCGCATTTTAAGCTACATTCGTGTTAATCATAGTCTTTGTAATAAAGGATTTGGTTTGATATATTTGAATTGTCCCTGGACCATAAATAAAATGTCACTTAGTGTAGGTTCTATATAATATATATTAGATAAATTATAAATAATAAAAAATGCTTTTCCTGTTGTTCATTCGATTTTCGAATAAATTGTGATTTACTTTTTAAAATGAATGTTAATTTAAGTCACTGTAATACAGATCGAGCTCCGTAATTTGGGGTATGAGTGTGTTATAACAGTAACAGTCAAATCTGACTATTTGGTCTGAGAGACTTTATTTATTTAATAGAATCAAAATATTAACAATTTGTGACATTAGTTACAATTAACCGAACAATATTAACAAACAGTGATTAATTCGTGTGTTGTTTTGTGTAGTTCTTTTTTTAATATAAGTGGTACTTAAAAAAAAAGAAATATAAGTGCAAAAATGTAGGTTTTTATAGCGAGACTAAAACGCTTGAAGCAAGAATTTTGGCGCCAGAAGCATTGATTTTATGACTGTATGCTAAATATTGTTCTTCTGGTCACGACAAAGTGAAACATCTTTTCCAAAGCTTGACAAATACAGTACTTATCTATGTCCTTAAAACTACGAATACAGTACTTATCTATGTCCTTAAAACTACGATTACAGTAATTATCCATGACCATAAAACTACGAATACAGTACATATCCATGACTTGAAAACTCGAATACAGTACATATCCATGACTTTAAAACTACGAATAGAGTACTTATCTATGTCCTTAAAACTACAAATACAGTACATATCCATGTCCTTAAAACTACAAATACAGCACTTATCTATGTCCTTAAAACTACGAATAGAGTACTTATCTATGTCCTTAAAACTACAAATACAGCACTTATCTATGACTTTAAAACTACGAATAGAGTACTTATCTATGTCCTTAAAACTACAAATACAGCACTTATCTATGTCCTTAAAACTACGAATACAGTACTTATCTATGTCCTTAAAACTACAAATACAGTACTTATCCATGTCCTTAAAACTCTTTTGTTTTCATGATGGTAATGATTGTGTGATAAAAGAAATAAATATAACATCAATATTCAATCTAATATACAACTCTTTAATGAGGAGAGTGGGAGATGTAGTCATTAAAGCTGCCCCTCCCCTTCCGGTAAGTTTACAGCCTTAGAAGGCTAAAATCTGGGATTTGATTCTCTGCAGTAGACTGAACGCAGATAGCCCATTGTGTAGTTTTGCACTAAGAAAACAACATCATTAAAGTTAGGTTTAACTTCTCATGAATGACTTAGATTTAATATTAAATTTCCTTAAAATGTTCACGATATTCAGGTAATTCAAAAATTCGATCATAACTTCGAAAAACTTGTAATTTTAAACAAACAGGTATGCGCATATCTATAGTATCATATGAAATTCTAAAGAAGCAAAAAGGGTGAAATATATTTAAAAAATATAACCTATGTAGATGAATGTATAAAATTAAGTTTTTAAGTTGATAATAAAAAATAAACGATATAAGTAGGAAATAGTTTATGTACTTCATGTAGGCCTAATATTATTGGTTTAGGAATAATAAACTATAACTAAAAGCTTCACAACTGTGGATTAATCAGTTTAATATTTTCTGTAAGTTTGATAGCTTATAAGGCTAAACAATCGGGTTTCGATACTCGCAGTTGTCACAGCACAGATATCCCATTATGTGGCTTTGTGCTTAATAGCAGACAAACGTTTGTTAATAAGTTGTTGTTGTTGCATATTATAACTCATTTTCATGGTTATTCCATCTTTCAAATTGAAATTTTCTCTAAATATTAGCATCTCTTTGAAGGAGAGAAAGTTTGGTGTTATATCTTTTAATAGTTTCCAGAATTATTTAGTAACGTTTGCTTTTCTTTTTGCTTATTCCATTCCATAAGTTTTGAAATTTACATACATGACAATTTATAGTGTTGTTTTAATTAAACTATATAATTAAACTCGTTCGTTTCTAATATGCTGGCAGTTTTATTATTTGTTTATCGTTTGTATGAAACAATTCAGGATTAACCATTGAATTAGACATGTTTCTGATGTTTTGAAGGAACCATATTGAATGTTTGTTCAGCAGTATTTCCTGTTGTTCAACTGTACTGGTAAATAAAATAAATTGTTTGTTTAGAAATATCGCACATGACCGTCCCTAATTTTGAATTGATAGACTAGAGGTATGTCAGCTAGTCAATATCACCCACCGTCAGTTCTTGGGTTACTCGTATCTGACCAACTAGTGGGATTTAACCGTCAATCTTCTAACGCCTAAAGTACGTAGTGCGTTTTGAGTTAACTGGACACACAATATGAAGCGTCAAATTCATACGCTCGGGCCAATAATAATAAAAGCATAGCTCAATATCGTTATCGTATTGAAAATGGCTATTAAATATAATGCTGGCTTTGGTTTTTCCCTATTCTGTTAGAGGTGAATCGTATGCACATAATTTTATAGTTTGATACGTTTAATTGAAAAATTTTAAGTTGTGCAGCGCACGCGCTAGTTATTTCAATGATATCAGATCAATTTTACTTTCATTACTTTATGTTTTGGATAAGTAAATATATTAAGAAGGTTATAATATCAAACATTTGTCGAGTTTGGTACATACAGATACATAGGAATTTTTTTAGAAACGAATCGCTTGAAACCGATATAATGACTCAGATTCATCCAAGGTATCTCGGGTTTCATTTGTGATACTTTCAGTTCTAATTACGAGGAAGTTTAATAAAATCGATTACTCGCACTTAGCAAAACGAGGCAATAATAGTACTAGAGTGAACTGGAACAACAGTCGATAAATTTATTGCTCTAGCCATTACCGTGGTTTCAACTATTACCAAAAATTTTTTAATCTAGAAGAGATTCTCCAGAGTTTGGTAATAGCACACAGATATGAAAAACAACAACATACAGACATGAAAAAACACATAGACATGAAAAAACACATAGACATGAAAAAACACATAGACATGAAAAAACACATAGACATGAAAAAAAACACATAAGCATGAAAAAACAAACACATATACATGAAAAAACACATAGACATGGAAAAAACAACAACACAAACATGAACAAATAAACACACAGACATGAAAAACAAACATTGATTATTTGAGATGTTCCTATAGTTAAATGGTTTGTTAGTAAATTAAGAGAAACTGTGTCAAATTAATATTAACTGTAATCTGTATATTAGTTTTTATGATATTCAAGTCACATGCTCACATAAAGTAACAGTGACATACAGCATGAACTTCCAAGTACCATTACTTCTGGAAGCTGTTAACGTTGCTTGGGAAGGCATGTGATGGTCTTGCATAGTTTCCTCATGAGTAAATAAAACGAAGACACCAAACGCAATATAGAACGTGGTTTGAATTCGTTGGTTAATTTATAAGTTAACTTATAAATGAATTAAGCCAATTCCATATAACATACTTACCAGAAGCACTTGATGCCTTATTTCAATACATTGAAAACTACAATTTGTAATATATAGAATGCATAGAAGGCATCTTCGCTGTTAACAATAATTTTGGCTGTAATCCCAATAATACCACACGAAGTTTGGCCAGTTTAGGACAAGCCAAAGGGCTGTGTTAAATTCAGATATGTTGTTGGGTTATTTATACCAGCCCATGAAATGGGGTGTTTCCGTATGAATAGGATATACTCAACGTCAAGTAAGTTACTGTGTGATAAGCTTTGACCTAGAGATGGTAACATTTTCGCTAGTAGAATGTTAACTCTAAAAATAATTTGAAATTAAGAATGTAAAGGTCGATGATTCCGAACATTTACTGGTGGATGTTTCAAGGATTTCGCTGATATATAGCGAATTTCAATTGTTTTTGTTTTAACTTAGTTAAAAATAAAATGTATTTATATTCAAAACGTCACTGTAATTATTTTAGAAATACACAAGTACCTCTTAATGGATTTGTGTGGAATACACCATTTTTTTTGTTTTTTCAACTTCGTGAGTAAGAAAACTTGACTTGTGAAGCTCTGCAGATTCAAAGGTTTTACCTTTACTTAACGAGAATTGAATCCATCATACAATATATACACAACAACTGTACTTAAACACAAGACAAACATCATGCTTCTCTGTAATTTATGCATTCATTAATATTTATGCCCAAATATAGTAAGATGCTACAGGAAATTACGTCAGCAGTCTATTTTTAAGCAAATTTCAACTACTATTTTCTTCACTGTATTTATTTCTTTGTTGAAGATAGTCTATAATAAAACTAAGTATTCTCTGATGAGTTAAAAGCGGTATTAGATAAGAACTCTAAATCACAGTGAAATAAATATTCAAAGAACGCATATGTACCATTATAATGATATATGACAAATGCATATATTCTTCAATTGTTAATCAGTGTTTCGTTTAGTTTTTCTGGCTTTGTTAATTAAAAACAAAGTTGGTGCAACGTAAGTTGTATGAAAGTCAAAGTAAGGCAACATTTAACATTTTAATCTAGCTTCTAGTCACTGAAATGGAACTGTCTAGAAATACCTACATTATTTTACATTTGGTGCATCACACAAACCATTCTGTGTAAGTGAACAAATACATTATCTAATGTTTATGATTAGATAACCAGAAAAGTAAGTAATATTAAAGTGACTGAGAAATACATGTCTTCAACTTCGATTAATTAAAAATATTTATGTACATTTTTTTTTTACTTCTAAGAAAGTATTTAACCTTGTGATTAGCAGGAAGGGTACATTTTGTATCAGTGTTTGTAGCATAAAGCCACATTTTTTACTAACACAGGAGTAGCGCCTTAGAAACTAAAATATAATCATTACTTATTGTTTCAACATGTCATAACATAAAATATCAAAGAGGTAATGGAACGATTCAATATTTTGTTCGTGCACACTTGTCCGTTATCAAATGTTAAAGCAAAAATTATTACAGGATTTCTTTTCTTTTTTTGTCTCTCCAAAATAATATTTTTCCTAATCTTTGTTTCCGTATGACCCTTCCTAACTTTTAACTGATAAATTAGAGGAAATGCATCTAGTAAAAACCGCCCACCGCCAATCGTCAGGCTACTCTTGTTTAACCGTATAGTGTGATTTTACTGTCACGTGAGAAGCGTTTTTTTGCAGCAACGGGTCCGCGAACCACGAACCCTCGGATTCACAGTCCCAGCAAGTTAAGCACTAGGCCTCGCCCGTCCCGTATTTTTTTTACTAAGTATTAGAAATTGTTGACTGGGTTGATCACGTGGCAGCTGAAAGTATATCTGAAATACCATTTATTTATTTACGTTAGGCGCCTAAGCTGGCAAAATACAGAACTATACAAGCAAGAAAACATGTCATACATAGAGATTTTGCCATCACTATCCATTTACTTAGTTCGTTACATATTTTAAAGTAGTTTTTTTGTATATGTTATAAATATTTTGACTTTCACAGGCGAATATTATTTTTCCTTCGGTCAACATTACCGTCAAGCCTAGCCTATCTAATGAGCTCTGTTATTTCAGTGTACTTCACAGGCATAATCTGTAGCAGACATTTTGCTTTTACACTCATTCAGTTTAAATCGTATAATAGAGATTGACGGCAAAGATAGTGAAAAAAAAGAGTATTCTATACAAAGTGATAGTTTTTCGTCGTTTAAGATATGAAATATGATTTACTTTTAATATTTCTATGTTTGTAATGTTCGCTGTGTTTTCCTATTATAGTTTATTGTATGTAATCCTGTAAATGTGATCATAGACAGTAAAAGATACAAATCTTTTCAAACGTTTAAAACGGCGATCCTAAAATATTCAACCAGGAATGAGGATTCCAGTCTTTTCGCTGTTGTTTTACGGCAGTTTAAGCTTCTTCCCACAATGTTCTAAACACTGGAATTATCTATCTGCCTGTCTATCTATCCGTGTTAAGCTCCATAGTTCGAGGCGAAATGAGAAAAACTCTATCTCTCTTGATTTAAGACATTATGATCCCACTCTTCATCATCTTATTTGGTTTTGGAACATACCAGTTCTCCTTTTCCATCAAGGTATAACTTATTTTGTTTCAAAATGACTTTTTCATGTTTTTTAGAACATTCTAATGTTTCTCTAAGATGTATTATTTTAGCCCTTCAAAGTAGACTAAATTTAAGTCTTTTAAGGAAGCCTAGAAATTGTGTGCAATGTGATAAATAAAGAACAGTTGTATTGACAGAAATGTTTAGCCAAAAATATAATTGTTTTCTAATAACTGGTTTTTTTTGTTATTATTAAATTGTAGAAGACCAACATTAAATAAGAGACCGAATTCCATTCTACGTGTTCTAATCGAAGTACAGCATAGTAGTTGAAATGAGATTCAGTCTTCCTTAAATAATATTAAACATAGACACATAGACTAGGCGCATTAGAATTTATACTAGTGCTTTTATTCCTATATATATATGTGTGTGTGTGCGTGCGTGCGTGCGTATACGCATGAGTGTGTGTGTGTTTGTATGTAGTAACACACACACATGCACACGCTCATAAAAAAGTAAAACCCTTTCCCATCAACTGATGTTTTATGTTGACCATCACTTGAGAAGCCTTAAAAGGAAAAAGAGCTAAACTCAAAGTTCGAGATCTTGGCGCCAGCGATGAGGCCTTCTCGAAAAAAATAACTTTCTTATCTCCTTTTATCTTTTAAAATCATCGTAACTTTGGTATATATTATGGTAATAGAACAACTATCAAAAGTTCACAGTGCGCGCAATTAAATAAAGTTTTTTTAAGTTCCGAAATTCAATTCCAAGAAAATTCAACAAATTTTGGTACGTGTCTGTTAGGTAGAAATAAGATGTTACTTTAAGAAAAATTTTGTCAACTTTGTTTACTCTTTTGCTCTTTTACTTCAAATTTGCTAAACAATTCATTTGAAGTCATTTTGCGCGAGTAAAATCCTCTAGTGGTTTACATCTTTATTAAACGTTTTGAACGGAGTTCTGCAAACAGAAATTAAAAATTTCGTAGAATATATTTAAAGACAACTAAATCAAAGATTAAAAATTTTCTGTTTGTTGGCAAGGGAGTGGAATTAGCTTTTAATATTTTGGAGGGGGGTTGGTAAATACCAACCTAAAATTAGTTGCAATTTATCTGCAACTTTTTCGTTGCCAGGTTAATTTGTATCTGCTCCAGTAATCCGTAATTCGTTTGTATCGTTCTGTGGGATCTTTTTTACCGTTAATGAAAGAGTCAATGTGGTATAGCTGTTTTATTGATGTAGGGTCAATATGGTCGATAAGTGTTTATAGGAATAATCAAAGAGGTCGCCTGAAGAGAACAAAGATGTTTACATTGGAGGAAACCTAGTTTTTAAAAATATTCCTCTATGGAACAACGCCACTAATTAAGTTATAAATTATAAGCTGATAAAATAGCCGAAAATTTGAAGGATGTCCTTATTTAGCCTTATAATGCCACTGGCTATTTTGTAAGTGTTGAGAATACAAACAAAAATCATGAAAACAATATTTTCACATAACAAAGAATGTCACTAGTTATTTTTAGACTGGGCGTGACCTACTTATCTTACATAGTTTTAGCTATAGGTACATTATAAGTGTCGGTCAATCCCATTACTCATTTCAAAGCACTTGTGGAGGCCATTGTTGCTGACCAGCTACATTACTTGTGGTCAGTAGCACAAAATTAGGAACGGCTGTACGTGATCTTTAAGCATAAGCTGTTGTCCAATACATACACATTATTTTTACAAACGTATAAGAGGATCTATGTTTCTCGCCCCGTTTCTTCAAAATTGTGCTCCACACTTTAGGACCATTAGTGCCATAAAAGAGTAACTGTCAAATCTTAATATTTGATTACAGTAGCCCAACAGTTGCCGGTGGGTGTTGTTCACTACCTGCCTTCATTCTAATCTATCAGTTTGAAATTAGTGACGGCTAGCGCAGATATCCGAAATAAACAATTCTACTAAAAACATCTTTACATGAGATAAAGCAGAGGATATTAATGGCTATTTTTTAAAGTATTAGTAGTCAATAAAAAACATAGAGGACGATCTCAGTACAGATGGTGTCACCAGATAGTTCTTAAAGTACTGCTAATAAATGTGGATTCAGAAGAACACAAGCTGTCTACAAGTTTTGAGAATTGATGTAGTTTCTGAGATCGTTTTTGCACACAATTGAAAGCGCAATAGCTATTTTCTGTAAGTGTTGAAAACGTTTTTAATTTTGAGAATGTCTTTAAATAGAAGGTACCACTAAGTATTTTTGGAAAAGTAATGTTTTGGATGTGATTGTTGAAAATGGTCGTACACAAAATAAAGAACGTTTCAAACCATATTGTCCAAGCATTTAAAAGTCCTATAATTTTTAACCCCACCTCATAGAATAGAGTACGCCACATTTTTCTTGTAAATATGAAGGTTAAATATGAATCCTTATGACGTCCTTTAACGAAAAAAGGTGAACAATGGTTTTGCTATTAATGTTAAGAATATATGTGAATACCGCGCAGGATTTTACACAAGTTTTTGGATATCACTAGCTATTTTGTATGGCTTTTAAATGTTTTTGTTTGTTTCAGAATTTCGCGCAACACTATGCTAGGGCTACCTGCGCAAAGCCGTCCCCAATTTTTAATAAATAGACTAAAACAAAAGCAGCAAGTCAATATTGTTCACCGCCAACTCATCGAATACTGTAGGGCTTTTAAGAATATATGTAAATCCCGGAAACGCATTAACAGAGGATTGTTTATCAAAGTAAACTAGCTATTTCCTACATATGATGCAAAGAGCTAGAACTACCTAAAAGAAAAATGACGTCACTGATAAATTGGTAATGCTTATAGCATATTACTACTGTCGAAAACAGCAAAATATTTGTTTTTAATAACAAAGTTTCTTTAGTAGAAATTAACTTAACACGTTGTTGATACTCCACAGCGATCCCATCTTAAAACATTAACGATGTGATAACAGATTTAGGTGAACATTTTTAAATTAGGCAGTAAGGCGCTAGTAAAAATATTTAATTTTGCACTAATTTTATCATCTCGTTCCTTTGTAAAATGAACAGTAGATTTATAATCCTACAGACCTCATTGTTCTGAAATATATATTAGCGCTTGTTTACAGCATATCGTTACATTTATTACCAAAATACACCTTTTCATGAGCTAAAATATTCAGTAAACAAAAACAAAGATGGATGTTTTTGGTGTAAATAACAAGGTTGTCAACGATGAAAGAAATATCACCCTAATTTTATATATATTAGCAAAAAATTCAACTTTTTGTGTTTGGAAAGTCGATACCTGCAGAGTTATTCTTTGTATTAATTTCCTCTATGACTAAATCTTTCATCTCTATACAAAGTGTACATGTTTGTACATATATATATATATATATATATATAGACATATAGATAGATTTGCTCGTTTTTCTAATCTCAGAAACTTTGTGAGAAGTGT
>NW_013665673.1:1113503-1121321 GCF_000517525.1 Limulus polyphemus | reverse complement strand
AAAGTGTACATGTTTGTACATATATATATATATATATATATATAGACATATAGATAGATTTGCTCGTTTTTCTAATCTCAGAAACTTTGTGAGAAGTGTATGACTTTTATTTCCTTATTTATAAAAAAAAAGTTCGTTCACCCACATTATAATTATTATTAAAAGTTGTTGTATTTTTTACTTTTTTTTTCATCATACAGATAAGATTTGTATTTATTTAAAGAACTGTATAGACGTTGCGATGCTTTTACAGTTTCTTTGGTTGGTTGGTTTTTTTTACACGATCGTTTTACTGTATTACAATTAATTTCAAATTTCCTAAAGCTTTGATAAATTTTATGGATTAAAATTAATAATATGCAATCCATATTTACGAAATCAACGAATAGATCGTTAGCGAATTTACATTTGGTACTTGAGAAATACTTCGACGTGGAGATATCCGGGTCATAATGTTGTCTTACAGTAATTCACGTTTGTTTTATCAAAAGCACATCTTAAGATTGTAATTTGATCAGCACACGCTCTGTAACACGTGGTTCAACAGTTGAAAATGTTGTTGTGTTTCAAAAGTAATTGAACTTGTGTCTACCCCTACTCCCCCACCCCCCACGATGGCTCATCGGTAAGTCGTAGGGTTTATAAATCTGGTTTCGATATCCCTGGTGGGCAGAGCACAAATAGCTTATTGTGTAGCTTTAACAGTAAATAAACACCCTTACCTACTAAGTTGATATTGTAGAGGGAAGTGTGACCTAAAGTAATGAGGTCGTTTCTGTTTTCTTACGTCATATCTAATACACACACACACACACACTGTATTACATCTGTTTTATAACGAAAATTATTTTTTATTTTGTTATTCACTGCCTACGACCCCTTTGATCTGCGTAATTAAGGGCGAATCAGAAATTCATTTTAACAGCCACTATTATAAAATAAAATATTAATAATAACTCATTACGAGGTTATGAAATTTAAAATATTTTGCAATCATGAAGAACAATCAAGTTTTAATAATAATTTGTATTTTTTTTATATTTTATTTCCTACATATTATCATCATAAAAGAAGGTAAAATATCTGAATTGTATTCTCTACTAGCATTTTCGAAATCGTGGGTACAATATTCGCTACTAAGTTTCTCACGACTCCATTACAAATGTATTATTTGCTACCAGAGTCATCAAGAGTAGATGCACTTTATTCTCTACTAGTATTTTTAGGACTCTAGGAACTTGTTTTTTACTAGAGTCATCAGGATTGGATATACTTTATTCTCTAATAGTGTTTTGGGGATTGTAGTTACTTTATTCCCTACTACTGTCTTTAGGATTATAGATAGTTTATTCTCTAGTAGTGTTTTCAGGACTCTAGGTACTTTATTTACTTTATTCTTTACTAGTGATTTTAAGAGTGTAGGTACTTTATTCCGTACTAGTGTCTTTCGAATTATAGAAAGCTTGTTCTCTAGTAGTGTTTTCAGTACTCTAGGTACTTTATTTACTTTATTCTTTACTAGTGATTTTAAGAGTGTAAGTACTTTATTCCCTACTAGTGTCTTTAGGATTATATATAGTTTATTCTCTAGTAGTGTTTTCAGGACTCTAGGTACTTTGTTTACTTTATTCTTTACTAGTGATTTTAAGAGTGTAAGTACTTTATTCCCTACTAGTGTCTTTAGAATTATAGATAGTTTATTCTCTAGTAGTGTTTTCAGGACTCTAAGTACTTTATTTACTTTATTCTTTACTAGTGATTTTAAGAGTTTATGCACTTTATTCTCTACTAAGATTTTTAGGATTGCAGATTCTCTGTTCTCTACTGGTGTTGTTAAGAAAATGTTTAACCATTTCACTATTAGTGTTGAAAGGTATTCAGACTTTTTTATCTACTAATGATGGCATGACTGAACTAACTTAATTATCACAGTTAATGCTTTAATGAACTGTTTTCCAATGTTTAGCTTTGCCTATTATTTAACGAAATAAAACATAATGATGTTGGATTTTGTTCATTACAAATTTCAAAAACAATTGTCTTTCCAAATATCCGTGATAATAAAGAATAAAAATTGTGATTAGCAATTTTTTTCATATTTCATGGTTTTGTTTAAGTTACACTTTAAGTAAATAATTCTGCATAAATGACCATTTTTATTTTACCTAATGAGCACAACATATTCGTACACCAGAACTGTTATATTTTGTTTAACTTGGAACTTGACCTGTGTTATTATCTCAAGAACGTTAAGGTGGATTACGTTTACTTCTATAACTACCAAAGAGTAATGTGTAATGTCGCATAGACACGCCTACATTACATATATATATATATCTAGCTAACACATACAAACTGAACTATAGAACATATCAAAACTTATAGCCTAATATGATCGATTTGGGCATAGATTAACTCGTTTTTAATGAATAATTTGCATGAATTATTTATTTAAAATGTAATTTAATAGTAGCGTGTTTTCTGTGTCAAAGTAATTAGGGTCGACTCTAAGTCACCAGCTGGCTAGCAGTTGAAACGCTTCGTTCAATTACAAATCCCACTTAACGTTCTGTACACTAATAACTCTCTGCACGTGTGCAGAGTCATATAATTAGACACAAACTTATCTTCCATGTCTTCGTATTAAATCTCACTATTCTATTCGTTAAAAATCGTGTTGTTGAAAATATTAATTGTTAGCACAATAAAAAGAAAGGAATCATATCCTAATCCTACATGAGGACGAATTGAGAAATTTTATTTTGTCTCCTGGTCCCCCAGTGGCATAACGGCATGTCTGCGGACTTACAACACCAGAAACCGGATTTCGATACCCGTGGTGGGCAGAGCACAGATATCCCATGGAGTAGCTTTGTGCTTAACTTCAAACAAACAAACAAATCTTGTCTGATGAGTGTTTGTTGATATTGATCCAAACTGCAATACTTTCTTGTCTTGTCGTAAAACAAGTTTTGTCACTTGATATCAATTATTTTGTTGTTGTTTTTTCGCTAGGGTGAAGAAAAAAAATGTATTACTCTAGCTATCGATAAAACTAGGCAACCAAACACATTCGGATGTATTAATCAAAACTATTCCTTCCAAGCACGGTAAATCTATCAATGCATGTCTGTGTGAGCATTTGATTGGCACTCTTTGTGACTTGGTTAAGCTTGACATTTCTTAAAGGGCAATCCGGTTTCGAATCCGTGAGATACAACAAAATATTTCCTTCACATTAAGCTTTGGTGTGTTATGAGAGTGACAGTCAATCCCTTAACGTGAATGATGGAGGTAGGGCGCTACTGACTGGCTGTTTTTTCTATAGTTAGTAGTCCAAAATTAGGGACGACAGCAGATAGCCTTAGTAGCTTTGCCATGAATATGTAATCCAAATATTTGGTTTTGCATAATTTATACGTTTACTCAAATAAGTTGGGCAAACTAAAGCAGAAATCAACAAACTATGGACACATATTTTGCAAGCAACAGAATTTTAACTCAAACTATTATCGAAACTTAGGATATTGTTTGTATTAAGGGAAATGTTTTGTCAACATACATGGCACACTTTCTAGTTTGCTCATAGATATTGAAGCATTTGAGTCATCAGAATATTTATGTCCACAGTATGTACAAAAATACTTACCTCGAACGGCCAATAAAGCTATTCAAGCTGGTGCTATACCTACATGAAGTTCTGGGGACATTTTCGTATTTCCTTACAACAGTGTTTCCCAGCTGATCCAGTGGGGCCAGTGGTTAAGGTAAACATGATATCTATCCCTGAAGCTGGCCCCAAATTGAGGCCCGGAGGAAAGGCTGATTAGTTCGCTCTTAAACTAATTACATATACAATGGAAACGGACATTATCGCTTAAATAAAAGGTAATATTCTCTGTTGACACTATGAGAAATCCTATCAATGACTGCTAGAACTTATTCATATATAAAGTACTGCATTTAGAGCATTAGTCCAAATGATTTAAATATCAATAGATCCATCACAACAGGTGCTACCCCTCACAAGGGAGCTAACCTCGAACTTCTGGTTATGCATATTGGCATAAAGGTTAAGGAAGCTCGAGATTCAGCTATAATTAAGTTATACTGTTGCTTTAGACACTCCCACACTAAATGACTGTGCGTGGCCTGATGATTAGCATGTTGAGCTTTGGATCAAAGGGTTCTGAGTTCGAGACGTCATGCACTTAATAAGGGAATGAATTTGTTTGAATCAGTAGTCTGTAGGCTATAGTTTAGATACATATAAAACATACTCCATTAATCTGTTAACTCAATTTATTTTATCCAGTGTATACCTACTAAGTTGTATTATCCTCACTGGCAATAAATAATACCTAGTATATACATGAAACTAGATAAAACCAAAATATTACACACATATATACATGCACATGTGTTTATATATATGTGTATGTATATATGTATGCGTGTGTGCGATATAATGACGTGGTGACCTATATAAGTTGTGCCATTGCAGTGGAGGGTTCATGGAAAGTGTGCAAAGACGTGTACCATAATACTGATAATGGTGTCCTTGGTAGACGTTTGTTACACTTCTTATTAAATTGGAAGTATGCTTATCTAAAATTTACATATACTTTTTTATGTTAAACTATTATCTAGTAAAGAATTGAACAAGCAATCTCTGATTCAACGACTCAATGGCAGCAGAAATGGTAGGGCACTTTGTAAGAACTACATCCGCCATTTGTTTCTTTTTTATGAAAATCTTCAGGAATATGAATTATTTCATGACAGTCTAGAAGTGGATATAATTGGATATCATTCAAGGAAGTTATGATTGTCTTTGGTCAGTAGAGATTGATGATTTTTTTACCCTAATTCAGACAATGGTCATGGCATTGTTGTAGTTCGTTATTTAAGAAACACTCGCCATTTCTGAACTTTTTGTAAAATCTGAGAGAAACTACTGAGACGACGAGCCAGATTCTCTGAGGGTTTATTCTTCTCGATATGTAAACGAATCGAATGTAAAGTAGCAAAATGTCTAAGATCATTCAAGTGTAACAGGTGTGAATGCACTCACGATGTCACACCAGTTGTTCAGAACATTAGCCGAAAGAGAGGTCAGAGAAGTTTTGGTGGAGGAGGTGCTGTCAAGTGCCTCAATAGAACTTACGGATGTATGCGACGACACGCCGTCAAATGGGGAAGAGAGCGAAGACGTTTTGGCGTAGTGCGAATCTTGACGGTGTTAAGGAGATGAACAATTCAAGATCAGGTAAAGCACGGAGATTACCAGGACTTTTTCTGTGTCAAGTGCAAAAATATTACAGGGGTAAAAGGAGAGAGAGGAGAACTAAAATAATGGTCATATAGCAGGACTATATCGTACGGGTGGTCTATTTGTGTAGGTTAGAAACACCTTAACGACTACTCGGGTCGAAGAAAACAGCATGGCAAAATAATTCATTGTTCATGCCCAACACAAGCATGTACCCCACTCTTAGGCTTCAGGATTTCCAGGTCTGATATGACATTCCACCACCTATCAAATAGTCGTATTTTTTGCCGTAGGGTCAGATGTTGCATATTAAAATAATGTAATAGGGAAACACCCTTCAAAGTTTGGTTGTATTATACGACTATATGTCAAACTTTGGGGTTGGCCACTAGATTATTTTTATTTTTCCATTTCTATTTCAGTACATAACACGACTCGTAAATAAATTGAGTTAATATTTCCGTGAAAGTACGTCTGACGTATTATAACTCTAACACAGTAAACGTTTCTTATGAACATTCCCTCTCAAAGACATGTTTTCTCATTAAGTGTTTATTATATAGATTACCTTAGCCCAGAACGAGGATATTTATAATTCAATGACCACTTCATAAGAAGCTTACAAAAGGCTTACTCACTAGCTTTTGATATTTACGCTAATGGTAGTTTTGAGTAGAGTTGAGGTTTGGCATGGCCTGATAGTTCGGGCGCTCTACTCTCAATCTGCGAGTCGCGTGATAAAAAAGTAGCCCAAGAGTTGGTGGTGGGAAGTGTTGACTAGCTGCTTTTCCTCTAGTTTATCACTGCCAAATTAGGGACAGCTAGCGCTTTAAGCCCTCTTTCAGCTTTGTGTGAAATTCCAAACCAATCCAAGAAGAGTTAGAAAGATGGTGGATAAGAAAAGCCTATAAAGTACTCTTTATAAGAAAAATTACTGTTAAAAATAAATAATGGTTCTAGGTTGAGAATAACGCAGATTCTAAATAAACACGGTTTTAGTTTGTTTCTCTGTCCTTGAATTATTTAAATTTAACAGAAAGGGGAGATTCTATTTGGTTTGTAAAATTTTAAATATTTCAACATTCAGATTTCTAGGGTTAACGAATACCAGGCTTTATTGATAAAACAGCTTCTTTGATTATTAATTTGTCTAACTCCCTGTTTAACGTATGCTGTCTTAACAACAGAAATATCTACTTTTCAAATTTAGATACCAACAGCTTTTTCGCGGGGAGTGTCTGTGTGTGGACAAATAATAAAACAAATGTTTAAGGCCGTTGTTAGCCGGGACATAGTGCCTCATAGAATGGCTCTGCGTTTTTTTTTTCCAAGTGCAAACTTTTAGCTCATAGCTCCGTCATCTCTTGACCGATTTGAAATCTAATTACAGTTTTGGACTCAGGAGGTCAAACCTTTTCGATTGATGTGTTTGATCACGCCCAAGGTGTCAGATATTAATTTACTCTAATCCTGCCTAAAATAATTTCAATTTGAGGGTAGGCTGGTAGAGATATTGATGAATAATATAATCGAATTGGGTATACACGCACCTCACGCTTGGTATTGCTGGCGCTCAAAAATATATCTAATAAAAAGGAAACAAAAGTTATTATAGATTAATTTACTCTAATCCTGCCTAAAAGAATTTAAAGTGCCGTGGCTATTGAGGATTCCCTCTTATGTTTGTTACATAACTGGTATTTTACTAGTTTTTTTTTATCTTGCCTGAAAAATGATCAAATATTAATCATGCTCTCCTTTTTATGAAACCTCGAAAAACAACTATGTATATCTTTCGTATTAATTGCCTAAATACATTTATTTTATACTTTACATTCTACACTCACATCTTTGGCTTTCTTGTATATATATGTTCGAAGAGATAGACAGATTGTGCCGATACACAGTTTCCATCTTTTCATGTGTTTAAAATTTTGCCTTAACTCAACTTGGTACTTCTTTAATACATAATTTCATCCTTTCCCACCAAACATGCTCGCCCTTTCAGCCGTGGGGGCGTTATAATGTGGCGATCAATCTCACTATTCGTTGGTAAAAGAGTAGCCCAAGAATTGGCGGTGGGTGGTGATGATTAGCTGCCTTTCCTCTAATATTTCACTGCTAAATTAGGGACGGCTAGCGCAGATAGTCCTCGCGTAGTTTTGCGCGAAATTAAAAACAAACATAATTTCATACAGAGTTAAGTGCAACTGTTCGTTTTTTTTTTTCTAGTGACTGAACGTATTGAGCAAGGCAACTACTATGTTGGATAAACACGCAAAGCTAGCTGTCTCTCAAGAAAAATGAAGTCATGCTCATTCTACTTAATTGGTTTCTTTGGAGTAGACATCTTGTGAGCACGGTTGGTTTTGAGTATGGGTAAGGACAGTTGTTGAGTAGCACGTTGACATGTTATGTATTACAAAGCCCAAAGATTCATCTATGGAACATAATTAGATATCCAGTCCAAGGTATAAGGTTAATCAGACTGTTCTGTGTATAGTTTGTTTGTTTATTTTTGAATTTCGCGCAAAGCTACACGAGGG
>NW_013665673.1:1109582-1113152 GCF_000517525.1 Limulus polyphemus | reverse complement strand
ATCATCACATTATAACTCCCGCACAGTAGAAAGGGCGAGCATGTTTGGTGTGACAGGGATTCGAACCCGCGACCCTCAGATTGCAAGTCGAGTGCCCTAACCACCTGACCATGCCATCTGTGTATAGTTTGTTTTGTCATTCACATTTGTTAGTTCTTTTGGTTACGCCGTGTATTAGATTTCATTGAAGTGTGATGCATCGAGCTTATGCCGAAACAAGCCGCAGGGTAAATGTAACTCGTTGAATAAATTGACGTGAGAAGAAAAAAAAAGTCATGGTTAAAACAGACAAAACAGAAATTCAGTTTTAAGATTTCTCTTTCGAAGCATAAAATTACAAACAAAAACCTGTTACAGCATGCATATCGGCATCCGTCTCAACCGTTGTGATTGGTTTTGTATTGATTTATTTCTAGGTAACCGATATTAATCGATATATATATTTTTGCGTGCGGGCTTATACTGTGGTAGAAATCTGTTTTTTAAGCTGGTGAGTAAGGTTTGAATCCGTGCGATGCCACAAAATATTCCTCGCAAATGAAGCTGTGGGTCGATACAAGAGTGACAGTCAATCTCTTAGTTTGTATGGTGGGTGGTGGGATGCTTGTTTATAGGGTGTTATGACAAAGCTTTTAGGGCTATTTGCTGCCTCCTCCAATTTAGAACTACCAACCAGAGTGAAGGCCACCGATCGGTAGTATCCACTGCCAACTTTTTGGGCTGTTAACAACGAATAATAGGATTGACTGTCACATTATAACGCCCCAATATCTGAAGGAGCGTGCATGTTCGGTGATGGTAGAATCGCTGCATAGCTACAAAATACGAATACAAGTACTATACCTACTTGGTCATTTTTGTACGATATTAGAACTAGATAGATGTAATCTTAATGTCATAGGTAAATAAGTGAACGAAATGCATATAAATAAACATGAAAAACAGAAGATAATACATATTTCAATAAAAGTAATTCACATGTGCAAAATAAAAAATTATTTCTAACTAGCTGGAGTACCTGTCCCCTGGACGGAATTTATGATTAATGAAATGTTAACTTAGGACATGAAAAGTTGCTTCCCTAAAATGTAATTGTAAAAAACGCTCATAAAAACTACAAAACACAAAATGTGAAACTTCAAATGTGTATGTCTCTCCACATGGACCCAATGAGCCTCCATAGCAAATTTGACGAAGATCCATCCACACCCTGCGAAGTAGTTATAGACAGACAACAGACAGTACTATTATATTTATATAGATTTAGGAAAATGTCATTCAAAAAAACAAATATATTATTTTGAAAGGTTGCAATATTAAGATTACATGAATTGTCGAAAACAAATTATAGAATTTTAACTAATTATTAAAATTAATTTTATAAGAATGTTTCGATTTTGTAATGTGAACTTGTATGTGCGTGTGTGTGTTAGGTAGAATTTTATATTGTAATAATTTCTCAGTGATAAAGGCTAGTTATATTTTCACTTAAGTGAGCGCCATCTACAAATTATATTTAACACTAATATTAAATGCTCACTTTTCACTATTATATTAAACCTTTATAATGATAAACTCTTAGTCTAAATCTAATATTTCTATTTCAATGTTTAATACAACAAAATGAATAAATATTACTTAAAGGGTCTGTGAGATATTAACTTTTCCGGAAGCATTAGGACTAATTTCAGCGTGTGATGCCACGTGCTTCTCAGTGGAGACATGTTCCCAATTCGTTGTATAAACAAACACGTGTGTCATATTTCATTTGCTAAACTAAACAACCTTTTTGACCTCTGAGGATAAGGTAGACAGAAAATACGATTGAGAGTAGACGTTTCAAACTTCCTTGTAGAAATACTAGTGTTTACAACAGAGAGTAACTGACTCACAACGCTCAAATTAAGTATTTGATTTTCCGCTAACAAACATCCAAAACATTAAAAAATAAAACAGTTTACTTACCTAAAAACAAATATGATCACAAAATAAAGACAGAAATTAAAAAGTTTTTTTTGCCGTTTCTTCTTTGTTTCTTTGTTGTTGTTTTTAATTGATGAGTGTGGAAATCGCATTTTTACATATAGTTGTAAGCTAATTATCGGCTCCCCTTTTTAGCAGATTTTATACTCCATAAGCTTAATATATAAATGTGAATTTCACATAAAACTTTAAAGTCTTCAATATTTATTCTGTATAGCTGTCTATATTACTGCCCGGCGACTCAGTGGTATGCCCGAGGGCTTATAGCACAAAAACTTGGGTAGTGAGCACTTAACACGTAGCCTATTGTGTAGCTTTGTGTTTAACGAGAAAAAAGAAAAAAGCTGTCTATAGGTACACGCTGATTTTAGATTAAAAAAATATGGCATAAACATTAAAGATTTTCATTAATCATGGAATATATTACTGTAATGGTGAGATGTTTCAAAAACTTTTCTTCCTGATAACTTTTCAAAATATAAATTTGTACTATTTTTGGCGCTGTAGGCTAAACTATTTTCCTCCATTACAGGTTACAACATATTTCTTTAAAGCAACTTAGAACAACATTTTGAACGGGAAAAAAAAAGTTATTATTTTTTTATGTTATTGCTGTATATAAACGTCTGAAGTGGACTATGCCAGATTTGGATAGAAAGTTATAAATACACAATGACAGATGTGATGAATCATTTACGATATGTATCATTACCACGTCATAATTCTCAAGATGGCGGCGACTAATATACGCGAACTTACACAATCATCAGAAAACATATTTCTGAAAATTTCATCATATTTAAATATAATGTCAGGACATTGCGTAGTGCTCTCGTCAACAGATTTCCAGCTACGTTCTGCTTTGTGGCGTTGGAGTAGGAATAGGGATACTTTTGTGACGATGAAAGGTTAGGTGTCATAAAACAGATACAACATGAACACAGCGTCCTGCGGAAACGACATTGGCAGTACTACCCACATATAGGTGATCAACTGATGCTGTGTCATAGGAGATCCATAAGAAAAAGATCTTTAAGGTTACATGCGTAAAATATTACTGCAATACTGATGATGGAACAAAGCATAGCTGTCAATATATATCAGAATTATTCCTGAGCAAACTATGTTTTTTCAAAGTCGTTTCTGTTGCTCCTTTGGATTGTTCATTCTTCCAACATGGGGTCCCAGGGACCGACCTCGTAACCCTTTTGTGTTTGTTATGGTTTTCATGATATAACTTTTAAGTTAGTAAGCATATCTTCTTGAAACTTTGCATATTATCAGTAAACATTACAATGCTTTCGTACGGAAAATATCATATTTTCTTAAGTTTTAAGATTTCCTAAGTAATATTTTTCTCATGTCTTTTTTTCTTTTCGAATGTTGACTATTCAACATGCAAAGTAATTTTGATTTTAAGATTCAAAATACTTTTATGTATCAGAAAATTTTCAAATTTCACATGCGAAATCTTTATAACCTCCAGATAATAATTCAACGTTTTTTTAGAAAAACTTTATACTTTATCTATTATCTTCACTACTGTATCTCTGTACAGGTTGGGTCGATTTGACCGACGTCGTAACA
>NW_013665673.1:1093983-1108649 GCF_000517525.1 Limulus polyphemus | reverse complement strand
TAAAAATATGAAATTTCGAGCTCACTAATGTCTTACCTTACCGCTTAGAATCTAGCATGAAAAAAAATACTTTGAACAGGTTGAGAAAACCATTAGGGGAACATTCTGAGCTTTTGATTGGTTATACACATGGCATTGGGCAAAGTAGATGTACGTAAGCAAGTATTTTCAAAAATTGTAAAGGTGGTTAATTCAATAAACATATTAATATCTCAGAAAATAGAAAAGATAGGAGGTTCTTATCTTAGATTCTAGCTTGTCAATATCGGTAATCTGAGTATCTAATTCGTAAGAAATTATAGACTTTGTATTTGGACATCACAGACATTTAATTTGAACCAATGCTGCATTCAACATACCACGTGACACACAAAAAATCGATGTTTAGGATTTTTTAAATTTATCTTTAAATTAAAAATTATTTGATGTATAATACTAAAGTTCAAATTATAAGCTACAATTTGATACCAAACGTACTGGGATGCATTCTTAAATAGTAGTTCAATAAAATATTGAATGCGAGTCAACCAACACGATGACATGGTTTTGACCCGTGTCGGCAGGGTAATCTCATGTAGCTCATTAATTAGGGTGACTCTGACAACCTTTTCTGTTGAAGTCGTTTCTGTTCCTCCTTTGTATTGGTCACTATTGTCCGTAATGCACTGCATACTGCTCAAACAATATTTTACGTAATCTCCAGTGTAAGCGATCTTACGTTTAGGTGTGGTTTTATCCAAGGCTTTCCATTTCTATATTTATCCATTTCACAGGGTTAAGACATCGCTGATATAGGTCATTCTCGAAATATTTACGCCCTCTGTTGGATGCTGCTTTTGCCTCTTTCTTAAAGAACATGATATTTCAATTCTGAAACTGATATCCTGGAAAGAAATCTATGTTAGCAGTGAAAATCTGATTTATCACAAGTAAAATAAGTTCTTGATGGTATCATACTTTCAGGATGCATCCATCTGTACAAATGACCATCACTGGCTTCACTGAAGGTCTATGTTTGTGCCGTTAGAGTTTCTACGTTTGAAACTGTAATTATAGCTTTATTTCATGCAAGTGTCTTTACCATTAATATCAAGGACCTGGTATCCCATGATTATTTGCACAGTTGTTGGTGACTTTAAGTGAAAAGCCTCCCTCAACATGTGTTGGAACCCAAGTACTTTGATACAAAATCATCCCTAAGAATCTTTCTAGCATCCCCGACTGTCTGCACATCTGCGGTTTCATTACCAACCTCAGAAGAAACGTGTCTGTTCTTAGCTTTGTTAATAGAAACGGAAGACACTTTCGGGACGTATGATTATGTAAAATGCACATATTTGTTAAGATAATTTAATGGAAATGGTTTTTGTATTTCCAGTGAAGTCGTAAGAGGCATCATTATCTAAAACTGCAAATTTTCAACATCTTGGCCTTCCACTTGCTGGTAATATAAATCTCTCCCACTTTGTAATAGATATTAGACTGTGTTGCTTCAAATGTTATGAATAACTTATTTTGTTGACCTGTTGTATGTATTTCACAGACATGTTGCCTCTTGCAACACCTATTCCACAGTACTATAATAATTCCTTTGTCTAGAAACACGATATTCGTAAACACTCTCCAACAACTACCATCACACTGTTATTAGGCAATCAACATTCATTGTAAAAAGTATTTTGTCTGGGTATCTGGAATTTGATGCCTAATGGGTTGGATGAGGAAGGATCATATAACTGCAAATCCGAAAATTCCTGACCTTCATTGGATGTTCTTTCATCTTCCGTTTCACAATCACCTACTCAAGTGCGCTATTCACATGACACCTCGTATGACATAGTGTAGTATCATATTTGGTATCTGTATATGTTGTGTGCAGAAGATCTGGAACTTAGCTCCATATTTATCCATTGTACACTAAATCCTACAAATGTCTACTAGCCTGCAGGGTTACAGCAGTCATTTGCACCACAGTCGCAAGCAGGCGTGCACCTCGTGTCTTTTTTGAAGCAGATAAAAATTGTGGTATTTTATTTTGCAAATTCAATACATTTAGTCGGCTAAACTGGCAAAATATTGAAAACAAACACAGCTTCATGTCCTCTACTAAAACAATGTCTAACTCCATTTAAATACCATCTATCACAATACTTTTAGTTGTCAAAAAATAATTTGCATTAGCAATAGCACCTGAACGCCATAGTTGTCCTTGGTTCTTATGCAGTAGTTATGTTATTTGAAAAATAAAGTTTAATAAAATCATTTCTTTTTAATTTCTGTTATTCAGTTTTTACCCTCACAAGACAGCACAGATCGTTTATCGTGCAGCTTAACAACAAACTAACAAAACGATTGAGTCTTCATTAAAACATTGTTGTACTTGAAATAAAAGTATAATATATGTTTTGTTGGTAAAATAATAGCAGAAAAATTTCATGGAACTTTAAGTTTAGCACCTATCTTTTTATGTCCTCCAATGTCTCAGCGGTAAATCGATGGCTTATAACGCTAAACATTAGGTTTCGATACCAGCGGTGGGCAAAGCACATATAGCTCATTATGTAATTTTGCGCTTAATAACAAATAAGCCAACAAAACCTATTCTAATTGAGGGTTTTAAAACATTTATGCCAAAACTCACACTTTTCCAACTTTTGCACCTCATGACTCATTATAACATTTGTACACTGTGTACATGTGAAATTTCATGTAAGTAATGTTAACGTGTTTAAATCCGTGTATGAAAAGAACAAGATCGATTTAAGTGATAAGCAAATGAATTATATGATTTAATATGTATGATATTATCTGATTAAAATTATTATATCATTAGTAAATTAGCTGTATTCGGTTAAAATTGAACAATATGTGTTATGCTAATGACACAGGTAGTACAATTTCTTAATACTCCTCAACGCTTTAAATATTCTCTATTTAAAATTATCAAATTAAGAAATGTCTCTTGTTTAAAATAATCAAAATGAGAAGAAATGCGCTCTGCTTCAAGTGATTCATTTAAGAAATTGGCCTGTTTAATATGTTAATTTGTGCAATGTTTCCAGTTTAATATATACACTCGTGAAATGTCTCTTGTTTAAAATCAAAATGAAGGAGACATATACTCTGCTTCAAGTTATTCGTTGAGGAAATTGGCCTGTTTAACATATACCAACTTGTGCAATGTTTCCTGTTTAATATACACACTTGTGCAACATCTGTTTACAATAAGAGATAAACTCTGGTTCAAGTGATTTGTTAAGTAAATTAACCTGCTTAGAACATCAACTGTTTCCATTATTTACAGCAGTGACAGAGATATGTTCTGCTTCAAGTGATTTGTTAGAGAAGTTGACCTGTTTTATATTATTCATCTTGTTCGGTATCTCTTTTTAAAATTATTCGTAACGCGTGAGTTATTTGTTGGACCGAGCCTGGCCTAGTGATTAGCATGCTGGATTGTGAGTCAGGAGTTCCATAATTCGTTGGTTCAGGCCCCCTTACCACGAACAAAAATCGAATTCCACATTTTGTAATGGCCGGATGAAATTTTCACTTTTTACATTTAAGATCACTTACAAGGTCATAAAGATCAGGCATACTCTATATCGAATTATATGAAACTTCAAATATCTCGCACTGGAGCCATATACACATTGAATAGATTAATCAATGAATGTAACACATTGAATAGCTGAAAATAACAAATAATAACTTGTTTGTTGAATTTAACGCAAAGCTACTCGAGGATTGTCTGCGCTAGTTGTCCCTAATTTTGAGCTGATAGACTAAAACAGCTAGTCAACATTATCCATCGCTAAGTATTGGAGTATTCTAATCGAATACTAAGACTTGACCGTCATCACACTCATAACGCACCCATAGCATCTTAAGTATCCTCCCATGTAGTGTAGATTTAAAATAGATGAATGCTTTTAACATGAAATGCCGTCAAAAGTTTCTCTAGCACACTGTAACCATATAAGAGATTTTATCCTAGTACTTTGGAGGCTATTTCAGGACCATGAAATGTTTTGCCACCAAAGCTACATATTAGTTTTAACAGACCGCAAGCTGTCGTTAACCGCCACGTGAACCAGCACCGATCTCTACTACGATCTCCACCCCTGTTACCCTTTTGTTAGCAGTCTTTTATGTATGTAAAAATTGATGGCAACAGCGTCAATCCAGGCCTCTGTGGTTACTGAATCCTTTATGGGTGAAGCATTGCACTCTTCTTAGTGTGAATACTCTTAATTAATGTTGAGTATTTGACACCAATCTTCGCTATCACCCACACGTTTTACAATTTCGAAATTTCGGGAGAATATGTCCTACGTTAATGCCTCCCAGTGGAACAGCGGCATGTCTGCGGACTTATACTGCTAGAAACTGGGTTTCGATACCCGTGGTGGTCAGAGCACAGATAGCCCTTTGTATAGCTTTGTGCTTAATAACAAACAATCTACCTTAATGTGCTCCAAACTAATTTCTCTAAATATATCAGCATACCCTGCAAGTATTAATTTCATCTGCCACTGAAGATAATTCCAAATCATGTCACGTTGTTTTCTTTATACCTACTGTGTCAAAGCAAGGTGTTGGAGCATATTATCATCAACATGGCGTGTACAAAATGACATTTTATAATTTTTGTTACGACAGAAAACGAGTTCAAGATTACCCACAGCTGTTGAAACCACAATTTAATCACGCTAATCACTAGGCTGCGCCCGACCCTAGACAAACGTATTACTACAGGAGTCATCGGATAATGTGCACACCATTCTCACTTTTTTTATGTTTTGCTTATCAAGCTGTTTTCAGAAATAGGTGACCACTAAGTCACTAAAGTTATCACAAATGTGGCATTTCCTCACAATCTTATTCCATATAGATAAAAACTAGAGAAAGATGGTAGTATAGCGTGTTTCTAAACAGTTTTATGTAAGTTTGTAGGATTGTGATTTTCCTAAATCATGGCTGTGGTTGCTTTATTATTTTTTATTTTAAAGTTTGCTAATTTCTATAAAATATTATTAAACATTTTGTCTATGAATTAGAAAGTTTGAAGTTAATACTGTGCTGGCATCTGTCGGCGAGTAATTAATTTTCGCTACCGAGAAATAAATATAACTTCCATTATTTCACGATAGATGGGAGTGTAGTTTAGCTAAAGCATTATTATTGTCGATAATTTGTAATACTAGACAAACCTTTTGAGAATTTGTTTGAAATCACCAGAGGATATTCCTGGCTCAGCTCTCATTTTCTGGTATAAAAAAAAGTTCACTAAGTTTATATTAAATAACAAATTATACAGCTCTGTGAACAAAGGTATTCTCGTTTTGATAATCTCCAGGTTACAAAACTTTCGTAATAGATAATCTGTTTTACATTATTGATAAAATAATTCTAAAAGTTCACCAAAGCTGTGTAAATTGTCAGTTTTAAAAGATTGTGAGAAATTACTTGTGATAAATACACGTTGATGTACTTTGTAGCGCTCATTACGATTAGGAGGCATTTTTAATTTGTACAAGGAATCTCTTTAATTTCTTAATGTTCACATCGCAGTTAATATACATAATCCCATGATTTATAAGTTCTATTCACATATTATAATTTTTCTCTATATTTTCCTCAGTAAAATCTTTATGATGACACTTTTTCTTCACCTTTCAACAAATATTAAACTGTTAACAACATGAACAAAAACTCACTAGTTGAGTCAGTTTCGATACTTTATTTGAGACCGTTTATTGACACAAGTTAGTGACTAATACACACATTTGTTTTAAATCACAGCTTGAAATGTTTCTGAAACGAACATTTAAACTTTAACTAAAAGTAGTTGCCCTTTTTTTAATAACTTCATCTTTTAACTCCCTTGGCAAAAATGTTAAAAAAGCAGGATTATCACATGAAGATTACGTAAACTAATCCCCTAGAAATTACACATAAACGTATTGATTGTCAGTCTGGTAATTAGAAGAACACCCATACAAACAAGCTATTAAATGCCACGTCCGAAATTCTTTTTTCATTATTACCAACAGCTGTTTATGTGTAAACACATATGTACAAGTGGATTTCTTTTAAACTTCGAAATGATGCATAATACTGTTGAGTATTATGACGCAGAAATCATTTTAACGATATTTTCTGTAGCTGGAAGTAACTAAAATAAATAATTTAAGTTGCTAATAAGAACAATAGTCATCAAGAAGTTTCAAAGTAAGTAAATAATAATTGTTTCCTTTGTACCAAAGTATTTTTACTGTATATTTTCGTCAGTTGTAAATCGTCGATTGGTGTTGTACTTAATTGTTTTGCGTTAAATATATTCAGCTGAACAAAATCATTAAAATGGAACGATTGTTTGCTCATTGTTAAGCGTAAAGTTGCATAATGGGCTATATATGGGCTATGCCAACCACTGGGATTAAACCTTGAATTTTAGCGTTATAAACTCACAAACTTACTTCAAAATGGCAAGAACAGTTTTATGTTATTAAACATTTTATCAAGTTTGTGCCTAGTATCTAAGTTTTATGTCTACCAGAATTACTAAGGTAAGATTGATTTATAAAATCTGAATAACCAGTCTCAAATTAGACTGATGCAATATATAAATTGGAAGTGTTGAAAATTACTAAACACAAGTATCATGCATATATATATGTGTGTTCATGATATACATTATTAAATTCTACTTTTAGACATGGGGATGTGGGCTTCAGATCCCATGCTTGCCTTTCTTTTGGTTTGTTTTTGTCTCTGAGGCTTGAGAGTAGAGGTTAAACATGATAGGCAGTGTTTCTCTATCGCTGAGTATGCCATATTTTTATAGTTACCTCTCTCTTTCTAAGGTTAACCCCCCCCCCCCTTGTAACTCAGAGGAATCTGAAGGTTTTTCACGCTAAAAACCAGGCTTCGATAGTCGTGATGGGCATAGCACGGATAGCCCATTATGCAACTTTGTGCTTAACAATAAACAAACAAACTGTTGTCTTTTTTGTTTTGTTTCTGCACTTTTGGCTGAAAAATTATTTTAAAATATCCTTCAAGGTAAGAAGACTTCTTTTTTCCTAATATAACTGTTATGTAATTTTTAAACATTTATGAGTGAGTTTACACATTATGTAACAATGAGAAAGGTGGTTTACGTAATCTAAATTCCATTTCGCATATTTCTGCTTTCCAGATGGACGCGCATTCTGGTTTTTGTAATGTGCAGACAATAATTAATATGGCTTCTTTTTCAGAAACGAACCACGAAAGTAATATAACACCACTGTGTCGTGAGGTGTTTGGTGTTAGGCTGTAGTGTATACCTAACGCCTGTACTTCAATTTAACAAACATGTGCCTAATTCGTCCGCTGAAATGCTTAATACAAAGTTGGAAGTTCACTTTACTAATCGGGATCATATCATAAAAGCTGTCTGATACAAAACATTTTGATTCGAATGGTATCAAAACTTAGACATAAAATGTGTGTTGTTTGTCAGTTTTAATACAATAAATCAAACATACTGTTGGTGTGAACGTGCTTTGTATTTACCATGAGTTTCAATACGTCATCACCTAGGTTATTTTGACTGAAAGTTGACTATAAATTATGACCTAAAAAACAAGAACCTTTAAAAGCTATAAAGGTATTCAATTTTAAACCATATACATGAAGCTCGTTTCGTGCAGATAATGGTATATTGCAACCGATCTCATGGTTTTGAGATATTTTTCATGCTTCTATGTATATCATCTTTATAATTATTTGATTTATCAGAAAACACAAAGTACGATATTCCATATTATTCCACCTAAATAAATCTTTATCAAGTTCATGAACTTGAAACACAAATTGTATTACCAGTAGGATATAGAAATAATGTGTTTTACGTAGTGTGTGTTTTTCTTTGCTTACCAGTAATATAACATAATTAGCATTAGTAGCCATTTTGAAATCATGATTTTATATTACACTATGTACATAATAAATATACCATTCGAGTATAGCTGCATGAGTTTGTTGCATGTTTTGGTGCCAGGTGTATTAACATTTGTTTCTTAACCTACAATTGATACTTTGATTTCACTCGAATTGTTACATGCTGACAGTTTTGAAAGGACGATGATGAGGTCATTGAATAGATCATGTGGACTCAGCTCAGTTTGTTAGAGTATTAAAGAATCCATGCATATTTCAATTGTCGTGAAAGTAAATGTAAGATATAGTTGCTTCTAGATGGCGCCATAGTGAACAAGATACAAGGTTACCTTCGAAGCACTGTCTTGGAGAAAAACCACATTGGGCTATCTACTGTGTCCACTGCAGAATCGAACCCAGGATTCTAGCGTTGTAAGCCCCTAAACTTACTGCTGTCCCACCAGGAATCCCCTCAAATATCAAAATAACAACTAATACGTTCCCTGTAACTAATTTCTTAATACAATATGTATGCTAAATTTATTCGATGTTGACTTAACATTGTATGCAGAAAATCCATAGCGACCATTAAAAAATGTTAAACATTGCTTCACTTGTTCTGTATTGAAGTTTTCGTTGTTGTGCGATGCTCATTTCTTACTCGTTATGTTCAGTATTGATTTAATTTAGTCTTGATGACCTACCATTGATATATGGTTATCCCTAATGGTCACGTGCTCACACAGAATGTGAATTAACTGTTTTAGTATGAGATTTATGGGGATTTTGAAGATCTTAATATTTCAAGTACATAACGAAAAGATGCTTTGAAATTATATTTAAGGATTTTGCAACGCAAAAGTTTGAAAGGATGCATGGTAGTGATTAATTTCAATGCGTTTCTAAGTTTATATGATCCGAGGCTATAAAGCAATTATTGGTCTACTTTGTAGCATTAATTTGTTTTCCCCGAATAAACGTAGAATTGTAATTAAGAAATATAGTGAAATGAGACTTGGTTGATTCTTAGAGGCATAACTTTCTGTCGTTTAGCTGACCCATATTAGGAACTTTAGAGAGTTGTCTACACCAAAGAAATCGATCAAAACGTTAGGCAGAACACTTCAAAATTGATGTGAAAAGGTCAGTGGGTAGCATTTTTGATATAGTTGCTTCTAGATGGCGCCATAATCAACAAGATACAAGGTTACCTTCGAAGCACTGTCTTGGAGAAAAAACACATTGGGCTATCTACTGAAAAGGTCAGTGGGTAGCATTTTTGGAAATAATTTTTAAAAAGAGGGAAAATAACATTGATTGTTTTGTGGAATTTCGTGAAAAGCTACTCAAGGACTATCTGCGAGAGCGTCCCTATTTTAGAAGTGATAGATTAGTGGGGAGACAGCTAGTCAACACCATCTGCTGCCAACTCTTCGGCTACTCTTTACCAATGGGATTAATGGGATTGACTGTCACATTATAACGCCTTCCACGGCTCAATGAACAAGCATGTTCGGTGATGGGATTCAAACCCGCGAACCGAAGATCGCCAGACGAGCGCTCTAACCACAAGGCCATGTCAAGCCTAATAACGAGAGTAAAATTGGAAGTCACGGATTCAATCTGTATATTTGTATGCCATCGAAATAAGATCATTTTTAATTTAAATACACGCTGATATGCAGTGTATTTCAGAAAATAATTTGAAGTTTCTGTGAATCAAAGGGAAAATAAACTCCCATGAATTATCATTTCAGTATTGAAACACAGTGCTTTAAAAATAGAAATCGTATAAACTAGTCAGTCACTGTGCTTAAATACTGAAATGGTAATTCATAGGAGTTATTTTCATAGAATATTTCAGAGTTTTGATCAATACATGTTATGTTTCTATTACTTAGTAACTGAATGCGAATTATAATCTTAGTGTACATGCTATCTCCTAAACTGTATATGGTCCGTTATTAGGACTCTATAACGTCAAACAAAGAAGTACAGCTCCAACAAAAACCATTATGAAAAATAATTATACAAATAACATACTACTACAATATAAATTAAGCATTGCCAATAAGATTATTGTATATTTCTTTCCGTTCCTTTTTCTAGGATTTGAAAATTAAAGTTTTCCCTCTAGAGTGTCTGTTTTCATATTAAGATTCCTCTGGTCATTCCAAAGGACATTCGCTTGTCTTATCATAATGGCCCGGCATGGCCAGGTGGTTAGGGCGCTCGACTCGCAATCTGCGGGTCGCGGGTTCGAATCACCGTCCCACCAATAATGCTCGCCCTTTCAGCCGTGGGGGCGTTGTTATGTTACGGTGAATCCCACTATTCGTTGATAAAAGAGTAGCCCAAGAGTTGGCGGTGGGTGGTGATGACTAGCTGCCTTCCCTCTAGTCTTACACTGCTAAATTAGGGACGTCTAGCACAGATAGCCCTCGTGTAGCTTTGCGTGAAATTCAAAATAAACAAACAAACAAACAAAATTATCATAATATTGTAGGTACAAACACGTCTATAAACGTGACCTTATTGGTATGTATTTGTCTGATACCCGTCAGTGTTTTACCGTCTTTAAATAAATATATATATATATACATAACTTTCGGAGATTTCAAAGCAACCTGTTAAATAATCTCGTTCTTTCGCAAGCGACAAAGCACACATACACATACAGAAGACATTTTTTTTTGGCATTAACTAATTTTTGGAATAGAAATAGAAAATAAAACTGCTAATGATACCTCTTGTGAATTCAAAATTCAAATTATTGCGTAATCATAATATGCGGCCACCACTGAAGACCTTTTAAGTTCTGAAACTAATGAAGATCCACCAGCTCTACGTATCTCTGTAGACGTCATGTTTAACTAATCTCAGAAGGATAGGATCGCTCAGAATGCGGAACATGGCGTTTTATGGAACATTTCACTGAACTCTTTTTTTTCTTTTTATCCATGTAGTTTAGTTATATTCGTTTATATTCTAGTTACGTTTCTCGCTTAATTGGAACGTGTTTTACCCCAGAGAATTCATGTCAGAGATCTGGCCTGCTAATTTATACTTGGTGATGCGGCCCCCTTGTTCCAAATTACATATCTCCCAGTCTTCTAAAGATGCCGAAAGGTTAATCAATCGCAACCCTACAAAGTCTCCTTTAAACACTCAATGAGTAATATACTGGTTTCACCTTACGTGATGCTTTCATTGAAGACATTGTATTATATAGTTGAGAACATCTGTTCTTATATAATGAACAATATGCTAATTTCACCTTACGTAATGCTTTCATTATATCGTTGATAACTCCTATTTTAAATAAAATAAACCATTTTTATTTGTAAGAACTGTAGTTTGCTGGCATTTTGTCATATCGATGGAACTATGGTTAGAAATGTAAACTGATTTATATTTGGTTTTTATAAAACATTTATGAAAGTAGCTATAAAAGTGTTATTCTGAATAGCCTGCGTGTAATAAACAATAAGCACTATCTTTATTATTCGTATGACAGGTGAGTTCTGCGGAAAATATCTAGATAGTACTGATTTATTGACTGCATTATAAATATTGCCTGGTATCTTTGTGATACAAGGCAAGCACGTAACTAAGTGATATACAGCTGTAGTAGTTACAAGTTGTACCAACAGATGCGATGTATGTTTCACGTGATGCACTGGTAACTGCCAGAAAAATCCATGAAGCCGTTTTTTTTTGTTATAGATTTTTATTTTTAAAGATATTAAAGAAGTGATTTGAATTATTTCTGGAATATTTCTATATTGCAAACCAGAGATGTTAAGAAGTTGTGTTTAAAGTATTTCACGTGAATATTGAAACTAATGGTCCCAATCACCACGTTTTGGTGCTATGGTCAACCCATGGTTGATATTAGGTGAAAGCTGTGAGTAATGTTAAAATGTTGTTTAACTATGTATGATGAAAATTGTATATTCTGTAATTATTGTGATAAATTCAAGTCAGTCTGAGTAACAATGTGATATATTGCATTTATCTATCTAGCATGACACTTTTGGGTTAAAAATCACAGTGCCAAGAAATTTATATTTTTTCAGCTATAAATATTCCTAATGCCATGAAATTGAGATTCTTAAACTGTAAACAAGTATTTAATCGTGTCCTTTATAGATAATTGAAGACATGGTGCTTTATTATGTCGTTAATGGTAAATCACGAATTATAAAAAAGTAAATCGCGAACCACGAAAGTGGTTCATAATAGGGATCGCAAGGAATTGCACAAAACCCTAGTAGAACGTCCGGGCAAAAAGCACCTTCAACAATAATGATTCACTACAAACAACATTTTAAAACATTTACTATTGAATGCTAAGGTTGTGCGCTTATAAAAATGCACAAAAAAGTACGCATGCTAGACTTATAAGGAAAAGAAAATCCGCTCAAAACGGTCCGTTTGTAATTCTTCTTCTTATTATTATTTTGCCAGCATACAACAAGAGCGGCTTGTTATATTCCACCCAAACCTATCAAATATGGTACTACGAATGTCTTATGGGTATTTAAAAGTCGATTTGTTTCTTGTATACTTTACATAAACTAAAAAACATCATAATTCTAGTGTAAACGATGCTATCAATGCCTCTTGAAGTAGCTTTTTTGACATATGTCTATTGTTCCTTTAAAAAGCTTAAGTACAGGGTGAAACAGGAAATTGTTGTTTGTAATTAAGAACAAAGCTACACAATGAGTTATCTGTGCTCTGCCCACCACGGGTGTCGAAACCCGAAATCTTACGTTGTAAATCCGCAGACATACCGCTGTGCCACGTGGGGGGGGGGGGGGCAAAACAGGAAATACCAGCCAATAATAGATGACTGTACCATGTAGATACTCAATGCTTTGCACACTATACGATCGGTGTCTATAGAGAGCCACACCCTATATTATATATGAAGTGAAGGAGTAAAAAAAAAAATCAATACACATAATATTCAATTTTGTTACACACATTCGTAGAATAATTACTTTAAAAAACACAAAGGTTTTTTAAAGCCATGTTTTAGATGTATATGTTTTATATGAAAAGGCTGCTTTTCTACTGTTACAATTTTATACGCGCTTAGTGGAGGTTGTGTTTTAGTCTAGGCATATATTTACCCAATGCTATGCATTATATATAAATAATTTCGTTACACAAAAACTATAAATGCTCACTGTATTCCCAAAAAAATCTCCATGACAATATTCAGCTGCAGCTTAACGTTTTACAACTCGAACTAGTGCGATCAAATAGTCAATAGCTACAGTAAATCATCATGAACCGTATCAGCTAGCTACTAGTCATGTTTATTACCATCACAATGTATAAAGTTTACTAGCTACCATATCAAGTAGTCCTTTGTAACATGTAGATACTAAATGTTTTGTACACTATACAATCGGTGACTTTAGGAAGCTAACCCCTGTATTATGTGTGAAGTGAAAACCGTATCAGCTAGCTGGGTTTGTTATCACAATGTATAAAGTTTGTCTAGCTACCATATCAAGTAATCCTTTGTAACATGTAGATACTAAATGTTTTGTACACTACACAATCGGTGACTTTAGGAAGCTAACCCCTGTATTATGTATGAAGTGAAAACCGTATCAGCTAGCTGGGTTTGTTATCACAATGTATAAAGTTTGCTAACTACCATATCAAGTAATCCTTTGTAACATGTAGATACTAAATGTTTTGTACACTATACAATCGGTGACTTTAGGAAGCTAACCCCTGTATTATGTATGAAGTGAAAACCGTATCAGGTAGCTGGGTTTGTTATCACAATGTATAAAGTTTGCTAACTACCATATCAAGTAATTCTTTGCCCATAGTTGAGCATAAAAAAGCCAGAAAATGAGATAAATAAATAATTGCGAATTTAAAAACTTACAAATAGGAATCGTAAAAAAAAGTAAGGAAACAAGGCCGGAGATACTGTGGATATTATTTACTCAAACTACAAATCCCTATTTTGACTCCACTAAATGTAATTCTAGGTGTTACGCGTTACATTTTCGAATGGTCTGAAATTGAGCTAAATGATAATTTAAATTTAGTAGTTAAATAAATGCCGATATATCCTTAATTTATAATATTTGCCAACAAGATTGATACACACAGTTTTCTTTTTTTTTAATACAAATATATTTTAATACACAAACAATAATACAATTTACAATAATGGTTATCACACATAGTTATGACAAACAATGATTTATAAACAAAAGTTTTACAAACTTACAAGCAATATAAAGTCTTCTTTCTAATCTAGAACTTCCTTGATATCTTATCGAGGGTTCACGATGAGCGAGCTAATTTCGAGTTGACGTAGGTACAATTCACTTAATAGGTAATTTTAAGTAATGTTTTCATAAAAGTACTAATTTCCCATGTGAATGATTTGTAATGTTCGAACTTTATAAACGTTCCTAGTCAATATATCTGAAGTTCCCGATTAATAAGCGTTCATCACAATTATAGCTTCCGAGGTTTATAGTATACCAAGTATAGTACATCAATAATATATACTGTTTTTAGGCGCGTCGCTTTGGTTATATTTATAGGCGTGTGGAGAGTTTCTCGCAAATTAAGATTACGTAACAATACAAAGCTATACTAGCGTTTACATATACACGTATATTGTTGATTCTTATACTCGAGAATCTTTTACAACTTTAAAGAATAAGCGGAAGTTTCGTAATACATATAAT
>NW_013665673.1:1086663-1093846 GCF_000517525.1 Limulus polyphemus | reverse complement strand
CATGTTAAACTTGTATTAAAGTTTTTTTTCATTACCCATTTAAGCCGTCTCCAGCCATTATTAGTCTCAAAGTGGGTTCCTCGTCATCGAATTTCGTAATACATATTTAACTGTATGAGTTATGTACATTTCTAAATATAAATTAATTTAAACAAACATCGATATCAAAATTAACAAAAAATAGTAACTCCGTCAACAGGTAACAGCTTGGAGACAAAATAGGGGTTTGTAGTTTAAGTAAATAATGCTTACAGTATCTCCAGCCTTGTTTCCTTACTATTTTTTACAATTCCAATTTGCATATTTTTTTGATTCTCAGTTTTTATTTATCTTGTTCATAAATCACATGATACGTTTTAAAGTTAGATTTATCATGTTGAAGTTTAGTAATCGTAGTATTAAATATATAGATCACATTTAATAAAACTGGTTTTGTTTTCAGTCATTATATAAAAATCAGCAGCCGTCCACTAATTAGAGAAACTTATTTTTTACTCGATTCCTGAGAACCTATTTACTGTTATTATTATCATTATATTATTGTTTCTCTTTATTACCTATCTTTACAGTGGCCATAACAATGGGATATGAAATGTTCAATACTGTTTTAATTTATTAGCGTCATAACTATGGACTGGTTTCAAGTAATGTAAACAAACTTGACATATAGGTTATCCTCCAAATCACGTGGAATTAAAGATATTACAGAGTTACAATTTCAAAATATGTTGTTTTTATGTAATAAAATGGGTGATATTTAATAGTTGACTTCCCTCTTGTCTATCACTTCAAAATTAGGTACAACTAGTGCAGACAGTCCTCGCGTAGCTGTGCATGAAATTCAACTAGCAAACAAACTAGTTTATTAAATTATTATTATTTATTACTTTATTAAATTTCAAACGAAATTTTTAGTTTTCCTACTTGAAATGCACACATTATTATAATCATCGCAGAGTATATATACGTATCAGTAAAGTAATAGTTCAATAAAGATGTATGGTCATACCCATATTTACAACACGCGATTTGTACATAGATCAGTGCTTGGTTTCATGGAATTATTTCAAGCGAAACCTAATTTGGAAAACTAACTAATCAGTATGGTTTATTGAAGGGAAACTTTTTGTTATTGTTCTGTTTTTTTAGCGATAATGTATTTTTCACCATTACAAAGAGTGATATTCTCTTCTATGAAACTGCTACGAGATTTAATTTATGCTTTAATTGGACTGTGAAATTGTTATAGGGTTTAATGTTTATATTGGACTATGAAAGTATCAAAAGTTTTAATTAATGTTTAAATTCGACTTTGTAATTCATGCAAGGTTTAATTAATCTTTTTATTGAACGGTAAAATTGCTACAAGGTTTGATTAGTGTTTTAATTGGACTAAGAATCTGTTATCGAATTTATTATCAACTCAGTTCGGTCAACAATCTGAGTTAGTACTCAATCTGTTGAAATACCTCTTGCAGATTCCATCTGCTGAACCTAAAACTAGCTTAAATTACACTTAGAAATAACATGAAGTAATGTTGTTGTTGTTGTTGTTTGTTATTAAGCACAAAGCTACACAAAGGGCTATCTGTGCTCTGCTAACCACGGGTATCGAAATCCAGTTTCTAGCAGTATAAGACCGCAGACATACCGTTGTGCCACTGGGGGGCAACATGAAATAATACTTGATGTTGTGAATTCCCTCATGCAGGTTTCATCTTCCGAAACGAAAACAAACTTAAATTACACCTGGCAACATTCCATGTAACCGATCAGGCTGGGTGTCCATGACTGATATTAATTGAAATTGTAGTTCTCAGTTGGATATAACATAGGTTTTGTTCAATGCTTAAGCCTAATGGAAACCCTGACAGCTTTACAAAACTGTCAACCGTATAATAGATGATTATATCAATAGAAGTGTAATAGGTCAATTATTCATCTAAAAACATACTTATCTCATCAGGTGGCATTCCTTTGGCGTGAAGAACCCGTATGTCTGAAAAGAATAGCTCTCAACGGGGTATAATATGGGCTTTGTTTCCCCAAATTAGTTTCTTTTTTTTTCTTAACAATAAACACACGTTCAGCTAATTGTTTAATGTTTGTACTAATTGATTCAGTAATTTGTTTTTAAAGACCAATTATTTAATAGCACAATTTAATCTTTAATGCGTATACAGAAGCTTTTTAGTGAGCTGTTGAAACTGCAGACATACATGAAAAGACCTGTTTCAGTGTGTGTTTAGAATACTGCTTCGTTATTCGTGCGTCCGGCTTTTGTAATCATTGATCTTCATATACAAAGCTGAAGGTGGGCTGATATACCCTATTACTTGATTGTTACTTCGTTATTCGTGCGTCCGGCTTTTGTAATCATTGATCTTCATATACAAAGCTGAAGGTGGGCTGATATACCCTATTACTTGATTGTTACTTACAGTTTACAAGGGAGTGAGTTCAAGTGCGCTTTATACTAGGAAATAGAATATCTTATGTTTCGTTAAAAAGATTCAACATTTATATGATAGTTTCAATGACAAAACTCGTATTCGTACTGTCAAGCTCAGTTTTATTCATATAGAATAGTGATATTAGTTAAACAAAACACTGTTTAGTCAAAGAAACTAGAAAACTTATGAATTGTGCATAATGGACAAATACTAAATCATGCTGTCTGGTCTACAATTTTATGTATAAAATACTGAGGTACTGTTACTATTAGCTTTAGGTAGATCAGTAGTATTGCTTAAGTCATGTATGTACCAGTTGATATTTTTCTATTACTATTCTATTACTGATATTATTACTATTAGTATTGTGCAGATATGACGTAAACAATACTTAATAATTTATTTCTCTGTATTAGCACTTTGCTCATTCAATATCCATGAGATATTATTATTAGCATTGAGTAGGTATTACGTAAACAATACTTAACATCCGTGAGGTATTATTATTGTTATGATTAGCAATGATTTGAGATAAACCTACAGTGTTGGATTCAGGAAGCCAAACCCTTTCGATTGATATATTTGACCGCACCCAAGGTCTCATAGGTTAATTTACTCTAATCCTGCCTAAAATAATTTCAATTTGAGGGTAGGCTGGTAGAGATCCTGATGAGTAATAAAATCGAATCGGGTATACGCGCGCCCCACGCTTGGTTTGCTGGCGTACAAAGATACAGCTAATAAAACGGGAAACAAATGTCTCATTTATTAATTTACTCTAATTCTGCGTAAATAAATTTACACTGCCACGGCTATTGAAGATTCCCTCTTGTTTTCCTTTTATTTACTTACTTTGTAAGTTATATATATATGAGTAACAAAGTAAATAGCATTGGACTGTTTTATTTATTACAATCAGAGGTACCCGTCCTTTTTTTTCGGGTTATGAACTGAAAAAATGTGAGTTGTGTGATATGATAAATAACACAAAAATTCTAACTTTCACACAATTTATTCATAACATAACATATTATTACAGTACTCATTATTACCTGACCAAACGTTTTGTATAAGATTTAATGACTCAATGTGTATATACTTAAAACATGGTATACACTATGCGATGCTCGTGGTGAATTTGAAGGAAGTAGTAGTGGCGGTAGGTGTGCTTTCTGTTACCCACTTTTAACACCCAGCTCTTAATGTCCTTCCATAGTTGTTTCATGTGATTAATTAATTGACGGTCATTGGGCAAAGAAGCCGGTTTCTTTCGCCGTTTCTTGCAATTTTCTTCCTCTCATTCTTGTCTATCTTTCATCTCCATGAATACAATGACTTCAGAATTTGTTTGGGCATCTTGACAAACTTAGGAAGGGTATAGTTAGAGTGTTCACAAAGTTGAATGTTTTGGAAACTACAAAGTAACACAACTTATATATACACAGATATGTATTATACCATTTATTTATAATTACAGTCGAAGCGGGAAGCAGCGTGCAACTCTTTGAGGTAATGGTAAAACAATGTAGAACTAAGGGTACATGTGTTCACTTAGTCGTTACGTGATTAATTAATTGATGGTCAGTGGCCGCGTTATAGAAAATGTAATAAAAATTTTTTGGTGTAAGGTCGTGGCGCCATATATGAATTCAGTTAATGTTATCTTACGACAAAGATAATAAATGTTGAATAACAGCAATAGGGGTGGGTGTAGGGGTTGTGAACCTCCAATAACATGCCGCTTGTTACAAACTATCATCCAACAAAGTTTGGTTGAGATTGACCTAGCGACCTTCAAGTAGTTAGATAACAGACAAACAAACAGACACAGGTTTTTTGTGCTTTATATATATATATATAGATAGATAGATTCATGGCTAACTATATCAACGCCTTTGGTCACATACTCGCAGTGCAATATTATTGCTGTATTTCGGAACATTGATCATCACGGAGATAAATTCAGTAATGTACTAGTGATGCGTGACATTTAGCGTGCTCTAATGACAAAATATGGTTTATAAAGTGGTTTTTTAGATTATTCATTTACTCGAACTACGAACATTTCCTTAACTGCGTCATTTTGTTCAGGTTAGCCGCCAGAGATACAATACTGAAAAGTCATACAATTTTGTACAGTTTAATTTGTGCTGAAATAGATAAAAGAAAATGTAATGAAATGTTATTTCTTCTAATTTCACACTTTCTTCCACACTACATATAACTACAGTATTAGCACTAGCTTTGAGGTATTCATTGTAAATTACTTTGCGGCTTATATTTATTAATTAGTTCTGCATCCAAGGTTTCGGAATTAGATTCATCACACCAAGAATTTCTGGAATAATTAACTCTGCTTGGCGTATATTCCTGGTAATTGTTACAGTTCTAAAGATTTACAGACTGAGAAAAGTCACGTAGAAAGAGTTTAATGTATATTCCACCGGCTATAATATTTGAATAAGGAAGTAATGTAATTAGCTTCTGCCTCAAGAAATTTAGATGGAGAAATAGCATGTGATTTGGCCTATTCTTACCTTTAGAAAACGTAAGTGAATTTGAGTTGTAACATATGCTATTTATAGATAGTGTACCTAGCAAGTCAACGAAGTTGTGTTAATGTTTAGACCCTTTTTAAAAGGATCACAGTTATCCGCACTGGATAACAAAACGTAACTTTATGTTTTTTGTTACGATTTATATTAAAACCAATCGTTTTTTTATTATTTCTAAGTTTCATAAGATGAATTTAAAATGTTTTTATAAAAAGTTTATAATTCACACTTGAATAAATAACTCAGTATATTGAAACAAGGTTTTGAAGAACTTTTTTATTTGAAAGGTATTGTTAACGGACTGCATCTGTCTAGGAAGTTTTTTGGACGACGTTACAATCTACTAGTGCAGATCTTCAACAGACCTGATGAAGATCTACGTTACAAGCTTGAAACGTCGTCAGAAAACTTTCTAGACAGACAGAGTCCATTAAGAACGCTTTTAAGTGTACTCTCCTCTGTCTAATCCTTATTTCAAGAAGAAGAAAGTTTTATATGAAAATGACCAACAATAGCAAAATGTTTAAGTATCTTTTATTTCTTTCCAACGAAAATGTATTTTTTGCTTCTAGTTGCCTTAGTGACAAAAAAAAATCTTCCTTCTTTAAAAATCCTTCGGCGTTTTCTAAAATAAAAGTATATTTTTACGTGTCTTATGTGATTACATATGAAACAAAATAATACGAATCCTCTGATGTTAACTTCAATCGAAAACTTTTCTTGTAATTTCCTTGATTTAAACTTGAAAGAACTTTTGTGACCAACAAACAACAACAAGCACGACTTGTAGTTGAATGAAATGTTATATTTGATGTGCTGTTTTCCAGGTTATTTTCTTAATTAAAATGATCTTTTTCGATTTCCCGGTTACTAATGTTATTTGTGAATTTCATCATGTATCCGATTTAGGCGTAGTTCTATCACTTCCATATTTAATGCTGTTTCTGTGACTGAGTGAAATCAGTTTTGAAGACTAACAAATAAAACCTTTAGATATAGATCATGTGTGCGGAAATTATTGTAAACAAATAAAACCTTTAGATATAGATCATGTGTGCGGAAATTATGTAAACAAATAAAACAAATAAACAAATAAAACCTTTAGATATAGATCATGTGTGCGGAAATTATGTAAACTCTTTTGTGAAACAACAAACAATTTGACAAACTTCATTTGTGGGCACCCAACATAATGCAAGATATTTCATGCTTATTCGACGAGTTGTTAGTTCTTCTTTTCGTTTCTATGTGACAAAACAAACATACTGATCAACGCAGAATAATCATTTATGAAGGAGAAAAAAAAATTCACATCAAAGCGTTTATGACAGTAACGGACAGACAATTTATTGGAAGCTATCTGTTTTTCAACAGTTGTGTATTTTTAACTCGTCATCGTTTAATAATCTCTCTATACAAATATCTTTCCCCAGAAATATCTTAGACATATTTCTTCAATAATAAGTCAACCTTGACAGTATTGCACCATGATAAAATGGCCAGGAATTCGCTATGAACCAAATATATAGGTGCCACATATGTCACCTATGGTGCCACGTCTCGCATCTGTGGCAACATGCCACAGCATTAGCATATAAAAATTATTCATATAAAGTTCAATTAATTATCCGCACGTAAGTCATAGCTGGTAGTCCTTTGGTGGATCAGTGGTAATTGTATAGTTTCACCACACAAAAATCCAGAGTTAGATTCACCGCGGTGGTCAAAGTGCAGACAGCCTTGTGTAGCTTCGCGCTAAGAAAACAATAGCATGTCTAATAAACCAAACACTTTCTTTTATTGTGTTAGTGGCATATATTTAAATTCCACTTTAAAAGTGCAATGCTGGAATAATTATAATGTAATTGTATATAGATAATCTAAAATTATACAAGTTTCACAATATGCACGAGCAGACAGTTTCTTTCAATAATGTTGTTAATGTGAAATTAGAATTACATACCTATGTAATGGTTGTACGGCTTCAATGGGTAATGAAGAAAAACTTTAATATAAGTTTAACACAACAGCAAATGTACAAGGTTTTGTCATCATCAGGTACAAGTAATTTACGCTGACACGGATATATATATACAGTATTGAACAAAGAGGTCACTTGACCGGATACTGTTGCAAAACCTAGAAGAGGTATCTCGGCACCTCGGGTTGTTGGTT
>NW_013665673.1:1062964-1086012 GCF_000517525.1 Limulus polyphemus | reverse complement strand
TTAATTTCTTCATTTATATAGTCCGTTGAACAGAGTCTTGTGATTGTGTTTATGAGGTTTTTAAGTGTACTGATTTTTTGTGTGCTAGCCGTCTCTAATTTAGCAGTGAAAAACTATAGTGTCATTACCACCCACCACCAACACTTGGGCTACTCTTTCACCAACGAATAATGGGATTGACCGTCACATTATAACGCTTCCACGGCTGAAAGGGCCAGCATGTTTGGTAGGACGGGGATTCGAACCCGCGACTCTCAGATGGCGAGTCAAACGCCATAACCACTTGGCCATGCCGGGGCCCTTGTAGTAATGTACGCTCAACAACAAAAATTTATGAAAGGTTAAAAAATTTATCATTAAAGAACAATAGCCGCCCATTTGAACCAGAATTGATCTACAATGACTATGAAAACGATATGGCATTTATCTTTAAAATGCTCTTGTGAATTACAGGTTTAAACTTTTGAAAGGATATTGCAAGATTAGATTCACGATAGGTTGAATATAAATTGTACTTGTGACATAATTTTCTTCTTGTTATTATATTGGAACTACTTTTCTACTTTTTACTAGATGTTCTAACATGTTGATATCGTTTCAAATCTAGAACAAGCTCTCTACATCTTTTTGTTTTTGGGTCATTATATTTGTTAACATTTATGGTGAAGTAGTGGAGGATTAGAAAAGGGGATCAGAAACATGTCCAGTGACATAAAGAGTTCACCCCTGTACAAGAAAGATGGAAAATGGAGTTGGCTACTATATATATGTAATTGATTCACTCACATAAGTATTATACAGTTTTGGCTATAAGAACTAACATTTATTTCCCAAACCTGACAACTATGAAAAAATAAAATTTATAAAATGTCAGAACTTATGGGGCTGTGTAATGTCCTCCATATCCGGGTAAAGTAATCCGAGACTATACCACGTTGTTTGAATTGGTACGTTACGCGTCTCCTTCATATGAATTAATGTGGCTTAAGATGAATACATATAGTGCATTCGAATTTCATAACGAGCGTGCTAATTCTTACTTCTGCTACTAGCAGGCGAGTTGCAGATCCCAGTTAACACAAGCGAACTAATTGGATTTCTGGCCATGCGCAGTCACGCAGCGTTGCGAGAAACTAAATATTAGAAATAAATACATGAACACGTATTCAGAACTTGAGCCAAAATAATAGAGCTTTGTGAAATAAAGAACTGAATGCATTAAAGATAATGCAGAAACATAATCACGGGAAAAGCTATTATTCAGTAATGCGATAGAAACAGGAGCTTCAGACTGTTTACTAAACGGTATTTTCATTACCATAAATCGATTATTAAAATAAAATAACTTATTAGAACACTAGATCTATATGCTTATCATTGTAGGTACTATGTAAAGTGCCTTTATCGAAACAATGGTGACAAAAGTTTATCAGATATTTACCCTTATAAAACTTTCTCATCTATGCTAAGTGCAATTCCAAATCTGAATTTATAGATCATACAAGTTTTCCTTAGATATAAGTTGTACATTGTCTTGGTGATGACAACTTTTTCGCTTAGGTTACGTTTGTGTTTTCATAAGTGTGGGGGAAATGTTTAAGTGTAAAGATTATTAATATACGTTTGTGTGTTATAACCTATATGTAACTCGGCTATGAATAACTTATTTAACAATATGTAACTATAACCTAAAAGTTCATAAATAAGTATAATATATTTTAAGAGTAAAAAACAAAAACGACGTTTTTGGCACAAAGAAAAATAAAATCTTTATTAAAAATTTCAGTCGATCAGTTTCAGTAACACTGTATTCACTAGTCTTTATTTTTTGCTCTTAATACAGTTGCACAATGTGCTTGAAAAAATTGTATAATTACAATTTCTTTTCTTGGTTACTTCGTATGATATACCCTGTTACATTTTACAATAAAGTAGCAGAAACTACGAGGCATAAATATTTTATCTCTTCTAACTTTGTTTCTGTTTCTGAAAAAAAATAGTATCTTAGCTAGTGATCTTCGTTTCAGCATTACTCCTATTCTGTACTGACTCTTTTCGACAAATACATTATTATTTAGGTTTTGCTTCTCATAATAAATATAATATCACAAGCATGACCCCTCATGACAAACATAACAAACAAGGTTCCTTCGTGATTATAAGAATGAAATTTCACTAATAGCTTTTTTCTTTACTGGGTAACTGCAGATTTCCAAGTTTTTAAAATATATATACAATTTTACAAGTTGATTTTTATTTCTCTGAAAGAGATAGCTGACTTCTGAGTTATGATTTTTTGTTCAAACAATAATATGACTAATGGCTAATGGTTTCTGACGAAATGACTTATACTTAAGATAATATTCAAGATTACTTTATGATATTACTCCGGATAGTTTCCGTCATTGACGAACACATTTTTCTTTTGGGCCACCATTTATATGATTCCTCATCAAATGTGTGTAGCTGTATTTTTCAAAAATGTTATATACTCCGGATGCTTAAAACTAGATGTTGATTAAACACGGCTAAACAGATTTGATTCAGTACGAGTTTTATTAACCTGTAAATTATGGAAAGCTGTCTGACGTTTTATCGACACAACATTGTTTTGTGTTATATATCATAAGATACTATAACACTTTATATTCATTTCCATTCAGATATGAGCTTACGCATTTTTTTCTTAGAAGTGTTATCGATGTATTTTGTTTGTTTGTGTGTGTGTGTGTGTGTTTGCGCGCGCGCGCAATCATTACTATTCTATAGTTTGCACGTTACTGAACTTAACGTGTTAGTGTTTGTATTGGTTGTATCTGTGCGATGGTTTAACGATTTTGACTTGAAGAAAATTATTCCTAACTTTTGCATACAAAAAATAAACACACATAAGTTTCATAATTGTGCAAATGTGATATATACATATGAATAATGTGCGTTCACAGCCAGATATATAGCGGAGAACTAACTAAAAACAGCCAGTAATGTGATGAAAATGTGATAAGAGAGCAAGCATTTCTTGTTGTTACTTTTTTCGCCGCTTCTACTCTTCATTAACCGCGGTTTGTAAGATAAAAAACAATAAAAAACAAAGCGAGAGTTCGTTTTCGAACTCCATAAGAAGATTCTTTGCCCTTATCCCACAAAGGGTATGTGGTTTTGTACAGATTTCACGTATAGGAGAAATTGAAGTTGGCTCTTTTTTAGATTGTATTGCGAAACTATAAGTTTTCTTAGCGTGAAGAGAATAGCAATAACCTTCCAGCAATGTACCTTCTGAACGTTTATTATAGCCAGTAAAAGAATTATTGTTGTCCTTGCTCTTCTCTTTTAGTGCCTACTTTAATTCTGTCGGAATAGTACCCATTGATCTCAACCTAACTCAACAATAGAAAATATTGGTACCAAGCACGTCTTTTTGCTCGTCAGTTTGTAATTGGAAACAGTAGAAAAACACGAAACCTTCTGGGACCAAATTATTCTTCTCCACGTGACAACGAATGCTGACTACTTTGTACCTAAATACACAGAGCGATCTAAAACTCAAGCAACATAACATTTCTATTCACTCGCCCTTGACATATTCTCTGTTCTGTTACATACGTGCTCATCTGTATTTCGAATTCGACAATATTTCATTTAGATTAGTTATTATTATTGCATTTATCTCAGCTTGCTTTTTATTTAACGACTGAAAAGGCAATATCGAATCCGTCAACGTATTGAGGAGATATCTTAAGTCGAAACTTTTTATTTGCTATAGATTTGTTAAAAAAAAATACAAAAATTCTAGCGATGGCCTATACACTAAGGAAAATAATAATAAGTGAGTGAATTTTGTTGAAGTATACGAGTTCGGAACGTTCACATAGCAGTGTAAAAAATACCTAACACCTTAAGAAGGAAGTCCATGGCATACCACAATTATGTAAAAATTGAAACACCTTAACTCAATAATGTTAGATAGAAGCAAGTGGGCGGAAAATCCTTTAATAACAGTGAATTCATGAGATTTAAAAACGCATTCCACATACTTCTAACTATGTGGTTTGTGTGTGTGTTTCCCTTACTTTTCACCCGTAATCCTGAACTTTTATATGCACCAGAACCTAATCTTTTAGATCCTGAGTGAAAGTAAACCTAATCGCTAAATTTGTGTGTGTGTGAAATCTCTTCACTTAGACTGTCACACAAAGAAAAGTATACACAACACGCTTAATATAGGTCTCAGCTGAATGTTTTGTATCTGTAATTTAAGTGTATCAAATATAACGGATTACCAGATTTTTACGGAAAGTAATTTATGTTAATAGGAACTACTGGTTCGATATTTCACTGTAAAGTTAAATACAGTAGTTTAAGGTTAATTTATGAGAAAGTTGCAGACCTTTAAAGATTTGTTACAGAATAACATTTTTGAGTGACTCATCCGTGATACTTTATTCTTCTAAATATTTGCATCGATTTGTCAGTTAAATTTTATCTAACTAAACCCACTAAGCACTAATTTAGACCGTTAGGCCTAAAATATAAGTAGCGAGGTTTTTTTATATTATTTATCCTTAAAATTATTATTTTCATTTGAAATTATTAAGATTTTATAGTCTGTTATTCTTTCAATGATCTTTAAACAGCTAATTATTCAATTATCGTACCAGAATGAAGTCAAATAAAGTTATGAAGAATTTGTATAAAACATCTCAAAGGGAGAAATTACAAGAAACTCTGAATTTAATTTGCAACGAAAAGTGCCGCCCTTATTACACGTACTAAATATCGAACGTGTTGATAGAATTGTGTATTATATAACGTTGATCTCTGAGTATTTTAATATATTTTAAGAGGCCCAGCATGGCCAGGTGGTTAGGGCGCTTGACTCCCACTCTGAGAGTCACAAGTTCGAATCCCCGTCTCACGAAACATGCTCATCCCTTTTAACCATTGGGGCGTTATAATGTGACGGTCAGTCCCACTATGCGTTGGTAAAAGAGTAACTAAAAAGTTGGCGATGGGTGGTGCTGACTAGCTGCCATCCATCTAGGGACGGCTAACACATATAGTTCTCGTGTAGCTTTGCGCCAAATTCAAACAAACAAATATATTTTAAGACAATAATTTGTAAACTTTTCTAATTTAGTCGGTCCCACTGTAACAGAAGTGGTAGAAAACTAGTAAAAAAATATGCACTACATGACGTGAGCTGAAAAATATATCAGAAATTAACGGCAAACCATACATTTTTAATTAGATTAATTGGATAAGTTCATTAATAAGCCCATAAAAACCTTGTTGTATATACTGACAGACAGGGCCAGGTACCAAACACACACGTGCTTTTCCATTAAGCTTTAGTTATTATAACACTAAGTTAATGATCGTAAGTTCGTCTAAGAATGCATTATCATCAATGTCTTTGACATTGTTATGTAATATTGACCCTGAACAATACGTATTTATTGATGTATTGATGTAATATATTAAGAACTATATTAAATTCCTTAAATTCTATTTCCCAATATCTCACCTGCATATGACCAGACTATCCAACTAGCTTCAACCCCAGAAAACCGCATTGCACTGGTCGTTTTATAACATAATTCCATAATACTCACTATGATAAATTTTTATCGCTAAAAACTTCCACCAGAGGCTCAGTTGGAGAATGTATAACGCTAAAACTTGGGGGTTCATTCTTGCAGTTGGGATAGCATAGACAACCCATTGTGCAGCTTTGTGCTTAACAAGAAACAATTAAATAATTAGAGAATAAACCACTTCTAAGCGCTCGAACTCCATCTTAGCCATCTTAAGGTGTGTTGTGGAAAACGAAAAGTATTAAAAATATTGTTTCACTTTACGATTATTTAAGAATATGATAAAATTGGTCATTAATTTTTAACTGTATATATGTATATATTTACATAAACAGTTCCCTACTTCACATTTGGTAAATCTACTTTTACTACTTACAGATGAACTCAACCATTGAATATTTCAAGGGTGATGGATGTGACGTTTCGAAAGAAATGTTTTCGTAGCATTTATATACACACACACATAGTTTTAAAAATTTTAACATTTACATTATTTGGTGTGCCTTTTTTATACGTTTGAAAAATTATATCAAACATTTTGAATAATTATTATGAGAAATGTTTCAAGAATGACCAGTTTTGTTACGAAGTTTTCATATCCATATATCAAACAAATTCCATATTAATTCACGTTGAGTGTTTGGAATTTGTTTGCCTGCGAACTCCTAGTGTTTTGGAGCTAGCAGGACTTGGCATGCGGATTCGGAGTGGCCAGAGAGTGTCCTTATCTATATTACCTAGCCTCCTTATCAAGAAGGAATATATGGGAGGATAGAACGCGTCTGAAAGATCAGCCAGGCATAATGGGTCTAGGAGTAGATTTGGAGGATTTTGTGTTCCTGGCCCCCTTTGGATCCTAGGGGCACCATTTTTGAAATTGTGTTCATACCCCTTCTCAGTAGCTAATGGAAACAAACTTGGTACACGTGCTCAGGTACCATCGGCGGGTGTCCTAATATGTTTTTTTCTAGCAAGGACATCCTTGGAGTAGCTATAGAACTAATTAAGGATAATGAAGGAGTTTAATCGTACATTGCGGCCCCTCTGAATCATTATGGGGCTTTTGATCGCCGAAGCGAAGTGCAGATATTTTTTGCTATTGCTTTGAAAGAACTATATCTGGGTTAAAATGGATTTGTTCTCTCGTTTTTTTTTAACCAATTACATTTATACATTTTTAATAAATATTTTGACTTTGGAGTTATAACAAAAATAATTTATTTAATGTTTTTAAGTTTGTTTGAGGTTAAGCACAAAGCTATCTGTTCTCTGTCCACCACGGGTTTTGAAACCCGGTTTCTAGCATTGAAAGTCCGCAGACAACAAATCGTTCCGCGTTTCAGCGAATTTCATATATCTTGCTACAGATTCAATGCGTCTAGTTTTTAATTCATCGCTCTCTGTGGTTTCAGTGCATTAGAAAATACTTTCTACAAAACTTAAGTATGAAAAAATAAATGTGTATTAAATCAAAAAAGACAATGATATTGTATGATATGCATAGCTATCTCTGCGTGATAATATAAACGTTCTTCGTTTTATATCCAAATAGAGATATCTTTCAGTCCTGATGTCGTGACATAGAAGTTGCACGCTTGTGTGTCAGTTTGAATGTTGTAAAATAAGCACGTACCGTACTTTCCTTCCGTGTTTCCACTTGTTTAATATCATCCCATTAATCAGACTGAATATCTGTCAGAATATAGACGTTATGTTTGGGAAATTTCTGAACCATATGTGGAACAGAGCTATAATTGTGGATTGTTACTATTTTCAGAAATTGTTTTACTAAAAATAGAACGAGTTTTCAGACGTATACGCAGCTTTCATCTCTTTTGTATACGTCTGCAGAACGTCACACTAACGTGTTATTCTTTACTTGCTAGCGATGGTGGCGCCATATATTACAGTTACAACTAGAAAGGATGAGCTAACTCCTTTTTGACATCAATGTCCCATGCCAACATTGATCTGATCCAGTTTCTATGGTAACAACAAGTCTAGCAGTTAGCGCCAATAAGTCCAGCTTGCATTATGTTTGGAGAATAGCTTAGAAAACCTAATTGAACCTGCTGAACACAATGTCACTGTAAAGGCATGTGAACTTCCAGTAACTGATTAATCACATCATTCTGTCAAACCCTAGCTTCTAAAGTTGGCTGACTTGCTCAGTGGAACTCCGTGCTCCTAATAACATAAAACTTATAAAACAATATAATTACTACACAAAACAGATTGTGTTAGAGATTAAAGTTTATAACTTTGTTGTAAAATGACATTTCTGTTAATAACATGAATAAATAGTGCTACGAAAATTAATGGATGTGAGGAGAGAATTCGTACTGACAGTACAAAACAGAAAACGGAAATATAGATAATTTTATTTTAGCATTTAATGTCGCCATCTTTAAATAACAAAATATTAGTTAATAAAGTTTTACGTATGAAAATTAGCATATCAGTTAGCACCGCTATTGGTTTGAATTTTTTCTTAATCTGTAAGACTTTTTCAGTTTGGTTTCCCACAGATTGCTCTTGTAATTTGTGTGGTACTTCTAAATATATTGTTTTTCCTGAAGAGGTTCGCTGGAGCTAATTAATAACAAGAAGTTAGGTCAGAAAAGTATTACGAAATTGAATTGAATCCTCTAACTTCGACAGAGTTTGAAGAAAGAGATCAAACACAAAGTGCATAAAGTTAAAAAGTAATCTTTATTCAAAACTTAAAATAATCAGTGTCAAGTTTGTAGGATGAAAGAAAGTGTCTTTACTGGAAAGTCCGTTGAGAGTTTTCTTTCTCTACAAAGAGTTTGAGCTTGTTTCAGACTGAGAAAATATAGTATTATATAAACAATTCTAAAATAGCAACCTTCTATGGGTATTTATACTACCCACGTCACTGTTTTTCACTCTCATAAAAAAGGGGATGATATATTCTGAAATATCACCTGACCTGACAGTGAAAGCAATCTCTTCCTGCCTTTACATAGTGTATTCCATTTAATAACAATTTTTTCTCACGAGAAAGTGCACGTGTGAAACAAACGTAACCACATTCCTTTACCAATGTTCTACCTCTAAACGTACCTACATACACATACTTGCATTAAAAGTTTAAAACATTTTTAGATGAGCCTCAAATACTCATATTACTAAATAAAGGAGATAGATAACATATAACACTTAGTATGTATGCATGCTACATGATTCCTTTCTTCTTTACCATCCTAATTTTAAAAATTAAGATATAATGAAATAAACTTACACATTGGGCAAGCAACCAGAGTAACTTACTTTCACCTTTGTAAAAGAATTACATAACACAATATACAAACAAGATGGAGAACACAACTTTACATGAAAATCACAATTTAAAACTCAAAATTATATTAGAACATAAAATCGAATGCGCTTCACCATAAAAATTCTTCGTTTGAATTCAGAACCTTATGATTTGCTGCTCCTTCACTGCACATATAGGTGTTATATATATATATATATATACCCTTGTATGTACTGCGTGTTTCTATTGAATGATGTGAAGTATGTTCCATAGAGCTTCTGCTACGACACTCAACAATCCTTTCTTGAAGATTTCCTTGTTTAGACCAGTTTTTCTCACAGCAGCACACACCATAAAATGTTGTAATCACCATTCAATGCCTTGACTCGAATTCACTCAATAAATCTACCATCATAAATTATCACAGGTATGTGTAACATATTAGTTGTCTCCTTCTCTTCCTTTGTGTATAGCTTGAAGTATTTGTTTCCTTAGAGCTTTGAAGACCATTAGCTGCAACAAAGGTTGGTAACCATATCCTGGAGGCATACAGCAACAGTACAGCACACCTTCTTGCGCTTGTAACTTCTTGTACAAGTAGCTCAGGTAGCCATGTTTCACCTTTCTTCATAGCAAGGAGCATCCAAGTTAAATGTGTGTCTTTTAATTGCTCTTTCTAGAGCTCCTGTAGTGCCAGTTGTGGTATTCAACTACTAGTATGATCTCCTACAGTATGACTCAGAAATGACTTTAATTTGGTATCTAGGGTCAAAACGTTCAACAAATAGACAAAGTATCACTACACAATGAAATAAAATAACGACATTTCTGTTTTATGGGCACGATTGGTACTCTTGCAATTATGTGATCCACGTGCAATTAACCTTTCTAAATTTTTGAAGTTCATGAGCTACTCTATCAATGCATCTTTCAAAATATTGTGAACTTTCTACCATACATGTAGTTATGATAGTATTTAATGAAGACCACAATTCTTTCTTCATCGTGCCTATATGCATTCAGGAGTTATCAATGTATTTTCAGCATATGTGGTCACATATTTTAATTCCTCCTTCAACTGTGATAATGCTACCTGAATTACATTATCATTGGCATCAGTATCCAGCAGGAATTCACAAACTCTTCATGAATATCTCGACCCTGGAACTTAAACTTAAATGCATTTTAGCAACTAAGATGTTTGGCCACATTCTTCAGTCAGTGCTCAGGTTCTCAGTAGGAGACTCGAATATTTTGTCAAATACCAATACATCATCGACATACACAAGTCATCTCTTCCATTGCAGCTTTTTTGTATTAGTTCGATTAGTCTCACAAAAGTGGCTAGCACATTGCACAGACCAAATGGCATGGTACAAAACTCATTCAAACCATCTGGAGTGGTGAAAACAATTTTAGATCTTCACTTGTCATTCAGTCTGACTTGCCAGTATCTTGATGACAGCTCTAAAGAACTGAATCATTAAGCACCTTCCACTGTTTTCAGGCATGTTATATCTGTCCACACAAGTGGAAAAGCATCAATGCAGGTCGCCATATTTACCCATCTAATGTCAAAATGGAACCCTAATGTACCCTCCTTCTACTTGGCAATCACTACTGAAGCTGGCCATATATTCTATGAAATCTGTTTGATTTTATACTTTAGCACATGTTTTTGGTGTTCCATGGAAACTTGCACAACAGTTATTTAATTGGGTGTTTCTTGCCTGTATCTATGTGATCATAAGTTACATTTATTTGATCTAATTGACCATTTAGTTCCAGATACACATCTACATATTCGACCAACAAATAACTGAGGTTTTGCTGCATTATTGAAACCAGAATGCTTTTACGAGCATGAGCTAGTGATATCAATAGTTTAGGCAACCATGTATTCACTTTCTGACAAAGAGTGGCAGAAGAAACCTTAGTCTTGGTTATCTCCACTTTACTTACCACGCTAATGACCATTCCAGCTATAATCTGAGTAGCCAACTGGCCATAATTGCTGAAAAGCATCAGGATTACATCATTTCACAGACATATAGCTGTTTCAGCTAATTTTTCATGCTTTCTATACAAGAAACAGTGCATTTCATGCATTGACTCCATCACTGTGTCACATGGCAAAAATGTATCAGAGCTAATCCACAATATACCACAAAACACCACTTTTGTATTTGAAGGTATGGTGACTTCCTTCACAACATACACTCTTATAGTACACTACTCCTGGGCATGATCTTGTCAGCATTAGATGACTTTTCTACAGAAACACAGTTTACCTGTTGCACATGCAAAACTAACTGAAAATTTGGACACTATGTCTATCCCTTCATTCTGTGGCTGACATGACTTACGTGCAGTCAGAAATGTATCTTTCCATTCACATCTAACCTATCTCCATTTGCCAGAATAAATTCAGTATAAACTGGCTGTAATGGCGTCGCTTCACTCAGTGTTTCTGATACAAAGCGAGGCCAACCAGTATTCTAACAGCTAGTGTATTAACCAGGAACTACTTCTTGCTTCTGTCTCTTTATTTGAATATACCAAGCATTATCCAACTTGAAATATTTGGGCTGACCACCAAAACTTCTAATACAAGCTGTCTGTTGTACACCCTCAAGTCAGTTAGTAGACATGACTTAGGCTCCATGAGTGTTTTGGAACCAAACTACAGCCACTACAGCTCTCAGATATCCCTATTGAACCTGATATGCAGTTCAGCAAGACTTATAGTCTTGTCTATCTCACTGTGAAGTGAGATACAGGTAATTCACTTTGAAGTGACTCAGTTTCCCACACCCAGAGCAGATGCTCCAATGTATCCTTCCAGAGCACTGTATAAGTGGATGTACATTCAGCACTGGCTGTGGCATAAACATCATGGGAGAGTCAGAAAAGGCATTTTACTCATGGTTACATTGTGTGGCTTGTCCATAGTGCTAGGATGTTGTAGTCTCTAGTTTATCGTCGGTGAAGCTCAAGCTAAGTGTGATGTAATGACTTTATGAGGGTTTTGTGGCCAAAGTACAGCAATTATGGCTTTCACTCTGAGTTTCTCTCTGTTCTTAAACTTAATTGTATGAAATTACCGTTATGAATGTAGTTACCACAGAAACTGACAAAGGCATTGCCATTGTGGGATATACTTTCCCATACAAGTAGTACAGTACTTCATGTAAGTGACCAGTTAATGAGTGGAACTGCTCTTTTGAGCCTTGACCTCAACCTGATAGATAGCTTTGTTTCCACTAGGTTGTAATATCATCATCTCGGCCGTGACTATATTCCAACCCAAAAGTTTCTTCTCATTCAAAAGCTCAATTGAGTCAAATACTAGACTATCTGTATTCAAGATAATGTATTGCACAACTTTCTCCTTATTCTAGCCATTCCAAGCCATTGCTAGCTAGAAACACTTTTAACAAATGGTCCAGATCTTTCTTGACTCCACTCTTAAATGTTGAGGAAGGTGTCTGCTTAGCCTTGCTTACAAGGACCAGTGATTGTGTAATAAAACATTTTCCCATAGACTATCGCCCAGTACCAGGCTAATACATATAAGAAATTGTGTGCACTGTGTGGTAGGAATAATCAAGGACCCCTAAACTCAGACATATCTTTGGTCCCTACCAATGGGCTGCAGAGGCAGTTAACTCATGAGCTTCACACAGCATCAGGTTTTTCCTTGACCAATGATCACTGTGGCAGCACACCTCTCATCCTGGAGAGACTCACCACTAGGTGTCTGCTCTCTCATCTGTTGCTAAACAGCTCAGGTTGACAAACTCTAGCAACCAATTACCCTGAGTGCTAAATACTTCTTCTTGATTATAAATATTTCTGTTTGTGGTAAATGCCATTTTCTCATTGAAAGCATTTAAGATTAAAGCATGAAAGGCAAGAAGTGAACAAGGAAATGCACTCATGACGTAAACGGAAAATTCCAAGATAACATATTCTGAGGCCACAGCACCAACCAGTTTCTTTTCTATCTTACTCTGTGATACTTTCAAATAAACTACTTTCCTCAATAGATTTGGTAGAATCCCCAATAACAATACGTTTGAGCATGAAATGTATTATGGAGTTAAAATTAGTTATTTAACTTTGAGATTGAAGAAAAAGTTCTAAAATAATGTGAGCAAAGTAAAAAGTAATCTTTATTAAACATTTAAAACAAGCAAAATGATAAGAGTGCAGGACGAAAACCAGTGTCTTTAATTAGTGTACCTGGTGATAGCTCTTTATATCTATAAAGAACTTGTCTCAGACTAGAAAAACGTAGCACCATATACACTGTTCTACAATGTTATCCTTTTTAGGGTGCTTGCACGTCTCTCTTGGTTATTTCAAGCTATTACTTTACCTGACATGAGAACGTGCTTGTAGTACCATAGAAGAATGCCCCAAAGCAATTGGTAACTGGGGCAAAAGAAACTTAATAACATTCTATGGCCAATGTTTTATTTTTAAACCTACATGTAGGTATATTCATTAAAAGTTTAAAAAAATGTTAGATGAACTTTAAGTGCTCATACAACTAAATAAAGAAAATATAAAACACCTAGTTATGCATGCTTACAACATTTATATTACTGTTCTCGGTCAGTAAATGGATTAATCTCTTAACCTGTCCCCAAAAGATATTCTTTAGGTTTAAAATATGGTCTGTGGGAATATATTATTCCAAATTTTCATATTTTTACTTTTATACCTTTTCACTTACAATTGTATTCAGACTTGTATTGCTTTGTATAGTTTTTATGATATTGTGCTTTGTGGAAGTATCAGATCTAGTGTAAAACGTGGACATTGTGTGGTGTAAGTTGACTCATGCTTCAGTCATCCAAACACATATAAGCATTTTTGTTAACAAACCAATCATGGCAAACGTATTACAGTAGATGATCAGCAAATATATAAATTTAAAGACAACACCACTAATGTAATTGACAAATGTGGCAACAGAGTCTGTTTCTTGTCTTAATATTTAGTTGTACCCCAACTGGTCTTGATAGCTGCTTGTAGGCAGAGGTGAGTTCATGAAGCCACACGTGGATGGTTTCCTGCAGTTCCGAGGTGTTTCTCGGTTTTTTCTCTTGCGCTTTGTTACCCATTACCTTCCAACCGTTTTTGATAGTGTTAAAATCTGGGCTGTTCCCTGGCCATCGTAATGTCTTGGTCTTCTCCCTTTGAGAATAGTCCTTCACTTGAATGAATAAAGTAAAACCTAAGATGCCTTTTCAATACATGATGAGTGAAATTGCCTCTTTATTTCATGTCTACTGCAGAAAATGCATGAGTATTACCAACCCTTTTAGCTCTATGGCATGGAGCAGAGTCATCCTTGAATGTGCACTGGTCAGCTCCACTGAAATTACCCCAAACTGTTGGCTTTAACTGGGACTCGAGAATCTCGATGTACTTGTCGGCATTGGAAGCCTTTCATCAAATGCAGGCATTGCACACTCTGGCCAGAGATGTATCCCCATATCACCTAACCCTGCAGTTGTATTCAAACATACTGGATGAAATTATTCTCCACTTAAACATCATACAAAGTGCATCCCATTAGACCTGTGTAGGTTGAACAAAGACCACTTTGCTTCTCCTTTCTTCAGCCCAATAAGAATGCTCTTTGGCACAGTTGTGCCTCATATTTGCTGTAAAGACCTTGCAAATAGTTCCAGTTCACATGTGGGGACTGTGAATTTGCTAGAAAGTGTCTTCGTGCTATTTCTTTTATAATCTTATCACAAAAGCGTTTCTCATGTTCCAACCTAAATTTTAGCTGACAGTTTTTAGACATTGTGTGTACCATCAAGTCCAAATAACCTTGAACGATCCCATGCTCAGTATATCACGCGTAACGAAATTGTACATTTGTTTTGCGTTTCGATTTCCCGCATTTCAGCCATTTGTTTTTTTTTTTCCTCTCTGAAATTCCAGTAATTAGAGAATTCTGAACGTCTTGTTTACACTTTTACAACACTGGTCTATTTATCTGGATATCTCATGTTGAGATAGATCATGTTGAGTGGACTACTCACATGCCTTAAGTGAACACTCTTAGCAACATATCATATGTAATCTCTGTTTGTGTTAAATCTAGGCATATTTCTTGCTATTCTATGTCTATTTTATTGCGATATATTTTTGTGTTTTTAAGCATTTATAATTTCATTTCTACAGCATTTTCCACCACAAATTAGCAGTTTTTAAGACTGAAAATTTTGATGAAACAACAACATTTATTTAAAATCTTAGAAATACGGTTATAAAATTCCAAACCATTTCACTACATTTAGTAAACTAAAACGTAAAGTTTAAATCCACATTAACGGAACAATACCACATTTAAATGGAAACTAGTTTCGACATTTCACATGTCCTCTTCAGTCCAACAAAGAGTTTTAGTACATTGGAGAAAAGTGAGAATACCGAGCATCGTTTTTCTTTCTTTTTACTTATCTAATAATTTCCAACGCATTTCCTGGTTACGTTTTTACGCGTACATTTCGGGAGGAACACTCCGGTGTCTTAAACGCAAGTCTTGTACTTTGTATACTGTGTTTACAAAGAACTGCTTTGAATAACTGTTTTAACATCGTATCTTTTTGCCCCCATTTGCACGGCAGTATGTATGCGAACTTACAATGCTAGAAAGCGATTTTCGATATCCGTGGTGTGCAGAGCCCATTGTGTAGCTTTGTGCTTACCTTCTAACCTAACGAATCTTTTTATATCGGTGTTTATAGTTTTCTGAAATTCCACTTGTAACTGGGCCAAATGTATTCATAGTTTTTTCAAGTATATATCTAGAGGAATTACACAGAAAAATTATAGTAAAAATAACTGTAATTAGTTGATATATTCAATTTGAAACAATAAAAAGTGCAGTCATAAGCGGATAAAATCTAGTTAAATAATTAGATTTAGTCTTATTTCTTAGGAGTGCATGGGGTAGAATTTTCTTAAGAGTGCACGGGTTAGAATAAATGGTTACGCGACAAGTCTAGTTTTTGTATAAAAATAGATGTTCTTAAAATCCCTGTACTTTTTATACGTACACAATAATCAAGGCTTTCAGTTTCAAATACACTGAATAGATTTAGATTTCATCTGAATGGTACTTCTCCAACGTTAAAGATATAAGGTGGAGTAATAATTATGCATAGAACAAACACACCAACGCCTGTGTAACTTCTGACGTTGATTTAACCTGAATAGGAATACTGTATTGTCGAGCTTTTGTTTTTATTGATTTTGTCAACACTTTATTGCATTTCGGCAAATACGTAAACAAAACAAATTCAGTTTACTTTTAAGAAAGAAAAAAAAACTAACAACAACATCAGATACGATGATAATAAAGTCTAGGAAAACTTTAACATGACACAACTTTTCGGGCCTTTTCAGGTGACGTTTGTTAAAGTTATATATATAGGTTAGGGTTCGAATCCCCGTCCCATCAAACATGCTCGCTCTTTCAACCGTGGGGCATTATATTGTGACGGTCAATCCCACTATTCGTTGGTAAAAGAGTAGCTCAAGAGTTGGCGGTGGGTGGTGAGGACTATCTGCTTTCCCTCTAGTTTTTCACTGCCTCGAATCCCCATCACAACAAACATGCTCGCCTTTTCAGCCGTAGGGTGTTATAATGTGACGGTCAATCCCACTATTCGTTGGTAAAAGAGTAGCCCAAGATTTGGCTGTGGGTGGTGATGACTAGCTGCCTTCCCTCTAGTCTTACACTGCTAAATTAGGGACGGCTAGCGCAGATAGCCCTCGTGTAGCTTTGCGCGAAATTCACAAACAAACACAAACACTTACACTGCTAAATTAGGGACGGCTAGCGCAGATAGCCCTCGTGTAGCTTTGTGCGAAATTCCAAACAAACAAACAATATCACTAAAAAGGGTAACAACAGGAGAATGTGAGAAACATGGCATGAAGGTACTATCCTGGTTCCCATAGCAACACCACAAACGAAATACACTATTACCTTTAACTAATCTATTTTACAGCTAACTGAAGTTTTAAGATATCTGAAATATTTAAGTTCAAAAAGAACTTTAAAAAAATTATGCGGTGTTGCTATGGATACCAGGATGGGACCTTCATATGGAAACTTGTTTGTTGGCTAAATGAACAATCGTTTTTTTTCATTATCCAGGAAAAAATCCAATTTGTACGCCAAGTATTTTGAAGACTTGACAACTTTATTAATTTGTTTTCAGCCTTTAAACTTCACCTGGCACATTTATATTAGTTGCCTGTAATTTCTTAACACAGAAATTATCATTGAAAACAAATTTGCCACTACTGTTCATTATAAGCATACGGACTTTCATTCTTACCTAAATTTTGATTCGTCTCATCCCCCACCTTTTTGCGTTCAATCTCTTACTCATATTTTTTTGCGTTTACGTCGCATTTGTAGTGGCGATGGTGATTTAATCTCCAAATCTGAAAAAAATTACTGATTTAGTTTACTCTCGGTGCTATCCTAAACGAATTTTGCGAAAGAATTTCTTTAAAGCTAGTCATAAACCTCGTAAGAATACTCTTGAGACATTGTCATAAAAGACGAAATGTAATAAGCTTACTTCAAGTATTCCTTATCACCCAATAGTGTCTCCCCAAAATCACCAAAATTATCAGGGATGCGACGACTTTCACATTCTTCAAACTAACACTGACACTAAAGGTATTTTCACTGAACAACCTGTTATTGCTTTTAAACACAATCAACGGCTTCGGGATACTTTTGTCCATGCCAACTTTACTAATTATACTCAACCCGACCCTCATTCTGGTAATTTCCCCTGCAACCGAACACGTTGCGTAACTTGTCAACACATTGACAATCAAATCTCAGGGAAATTTCCCAAAAATCATTTTTGCATTAGAAATACTTTCACATGTTGATCAGAATCTGTTATATATTGCATTGTTTGTGACCTTTGTAACTTGCTGTACTTTGATGAGACTGGTCACAAAATCTGTAATAGATTTCGCGAACACAGACGACACATATAAATCGTAATCTTGACTTACACTTTCAAGACATTTTTCAGACGACAAACACGACTTGTCACATCTCAGACTTGTTCTAAAATCTACACCAACAGACCGTTATTTACGTGAACGCGAAGAACAATAGCTTGTTTATACTATAGGTACAATTTCTTCACTTGATTTAAATGAGAAATGTTCGTTTTTTGTAACTTTACTTTTTCTACCTTTCCCAGTTCCCATTATTACCCCTCACACATCAGCTTTGTATTTGTTTACACTTTTCCTTCTACTTTTCTTTTACTTACGTCGTTTCTTTACAACAGTTGATTCGCCAGTATTGTTAAATTACATTTCGAACCATGTTTTCATTGTTACATTTTTTAGTGACATTCGAATGTGTTCTGTATATTCGACTTTTACAAAGATCACCTGAAGAAAGATTTAGACCTGAAACGTTGTGTCAACTCAAACTCTCCTAGATTTTATTACCATTGTATTTAGTGTATTTTTCTTCTCTCTTAAACCTTGTCTTAGATCTTCTGTGCGTTTTTATTTATATCTTTTGTGTATGTAGACAATACTTCTGTTTACTTTTAGTTCTCTTTATCGTTTCTAAAAATAAACATATTGTTGTGTATTAGAAGAAAAACTGTTGTAAAAATTGAATCAGGAACTTTCAAGAAGCAGTTTATAATTTTATTTTGCAAGAAATTTAAGCTGAAAGTAAAAATTGATTTTTTTTTCTATTATTTGAGCAGCTGTCCCCATTTACATATATAATTTTAGTCTGAATATCGCCCAGTCTTCATTTTCATATTTTCAAATACACTGTTACAAATAAACGTATTAATATACCTTGGTGTAACAGTACAAATGGAAATATACGGTCAAAGCCACATAGGCAACAAAATTAAAGAAAGGTTGAAAGAAAAGTTATTATATATTTCTATTTAAAGAAGGATGACGTTTCGAGCTAGCACTCTTCGTCAGATCATACAGCTCGAAACGTCATCTTTCTTGAAATAAAAATATAAACAAATAAAGCGATTGTTCAGGCTTTCTTTAATTTGGGTAATAATACAAATGTAGAAATTAAATGTTTATTTTACTTGAGAAGTTTGATGTCATTTGATGCATTCTCGTAAGATTTTAAATATTCAATATCGTAAAGTGTACCAATGATAATTTGGAAGAAATTCATAATTAATCAGTTTACGAACATATGTTTTCGTTACAGTATTTCCATTATGAAGTAAATTGTATGTGACAAATGAATATCCAAGATATTACTAAATTTTAATTATTTCGAATACAACTTAGTACAGTTGGAAATAAAACTATCAAAATACATTTCGGTTTGTAAAATTGAAATGGTTTTCATTTGTGGATGTAGATTTTAGTAAAAAAACAGACATCTGGCGTTTGTTTATTCCTCTATCATTAGTGCAACAAATTTTTAATGAACCGAAAATGAAAAATGCTGTGTGTATTCTTATCAATATTGAAAGCTTGCAGAGCATTTTAATAGGCCCCTTACGAACAAATGGGGGACATTTTTGTTGAAAAAAAATATAAAACTACCCAATCCGATTTTTCTTAATTTTGAACAAAACGTTTTTGGACATCTTTATTGGCTAAAAAGAGGACATTTCTCGCACTCTTTTAGCGTTGAGGCTGCGAAAAGTGATTTGAAGTGGTAAGGTGACTGAAATCCGTCAGCGCATCACGAGCTTAATGGCCAAACACCCGAAGCATGGAAGTCTCCAAATCACACGCAGAGGTATTCAGGAACCATTTAGAACCACTTTGGTAGATATCGTGCAGAAATCTGAGTACAATATTATACCTGTAGCTGCTTTTAAAGTGTTCCTTTCTGCTTATCCTACTGCTGACTATCGTGATGTTTCAACCTTCCCTACCGAATCGCATTTGTATCTCAATTGAAACATAAACATAAAAAGTGATAACAGAAGCATAAAAGGTTGGCAGTTGCTTAATTAATGATGCTGAGAATGTGGATTTGTTGATATATACGAGATTTACTCCCAGTGGATAGCCCTTAGTACTAGCTAGTATGAAGACTTGAGGATGCTGTATTTCACTTACAAAATTATCAATTTACAAACGAAAACTTGTCTCGAAGTTGTTTAGAAAAGATATGTCCAAAACCTCCCTCTTTGTGAGTTTCCGGAATGAACTTACTTTTAATGTTCAACAAATTATAGTGTAATACCTTCCCTTGGCTTCTGAGAGACGTGTTAAATTATAACAAAATTTTAACTATATATAGTATTAAAAAGCCTGGAAACCACTAGGAAATATTTCTCTACACTAATCCAAAATCAAATACAGATAATTAGATAGCATATTTGGATATTTTGTAATGATTGTTACTTCAGCTCATTAAATGTCTTGCTCAGCACGAAATACTTTGGAACTTTGGTTATTTTCTTTCATTCTGAAATATGTATTCTGCAGTTTTGTGCATGATGTTATCTAAAATAGAAATTAATATATTCAAAATACAGGTAAATTAAGTACTGAAAAATAATTAATACGTACCTACGTTATTGCTGTCGTAAATGCTAAATTAGTGTAGGAATTTATTTATTGGCAACGTAGTTAAGTATTGGTTAATACAAAAGAGGCGTTTCAAGAAAATCTGTTTCAAAATCCTAAAGGGAGATTCAGAGGTAAATGTGGTGCAACTAAAATTCATATATATAACTGTTTTGTTTTGCTTTGCGTTTTAACAAACAAACAAAGTTACCTTAATTCATATTTATGGATATATGCCAAATACTCACACAGGCTTGATATTTGAAAGTCGTCGCCATGTAACAAACACTGTTTGTACAGCCTTGTATTCTGATTTTAAACTTGATACATAAGATTGAGTATTAGGTACTAATGAATTTGGACGAAAAAGGATCAAAATAAAATTCCAGGAAACTTATTACAGTAGTGACGTATGTAAGTAGCCACAGTTCTAATTTTCTTTTCCAACAAAAGGTAACGTGCAGAGATAAACTCAGCAGCATTGCGACCCGAAACTTGGATCTGCAGTATGATATGTACATTGACCAACAGAATAAGCCCAGCCAGTCACCATATTACTAGTTTTATTTTTATGGGTAATTGTTATGAATTTTCAGAAGTGTTAAGTAATATCGAATAAATTTGATAACGAGGAACTCAATTTTTAGAAAATAAAAATTTTGAGACGGTTTGACTGGCTAATGAAAAACTTTATTATAAAAGTACGACGTTTTGACAACCTGAGGATGACAAACTCTTGTCTAAACGTCATATATTTATAATATAGATTTTTCATTGCCCAGTCAAGCCGTCTCAAAACTCTTATCGAATAAATTTGCTTAGTCTTTTCTGTATTGTCAACTCCCTTACTTCAGAGTTCTCTTCACACTTTTAGCTAGTTCAAAACTATCCTGTGGAGTCGCAATGCTGCTGAGTATTCTTCACTCTTTTAGCTAGTTCAAAGCTATCCTATGGAGTCGCAATGCTGGTGAGTACTCTTAACACTTTTAGCTAGTTCAAAGCTATCCTATGGACCCCTGACCTCGCTTTTTATCTCACTTATCGTTTAAGTTTCTGTTTAGGTTGAAAAAGACAGAATCAGTATTATGACAAATATGTTTTTACTTCCCATTTTTAAACGAAATCACAATGAAACTGATCGGTATGTTTTAAAGGATATTTGAGAGTGAAAATACTTGTAACAGGCAAAGTATAGAGGTACCAGCAGTAGTCGCGCCCCGGATATAAGAGCACAGCAACATTAAGCTATCTGCTGAGTCCACCGATGGGAATCGATCCCCGGATTTTAGCGTTGTAAGTCCATAAACTTACCGCTATCCCACCGGGAGGACGTATGGAGGTATAATGTTACAACATTGTTGTCTTAAAGGCCAATGCAGAGTTCGTTCAGAGCACAGTTAAAGAGAAGTAAGTAATCTTTGAATAATTATAGAAAGTAAAATGAGAAGCTTTGTACAGGATAGAGAAGCTTTTCAAACTAAACACGAAGTCTCCGTCTATTTTCTATATGTTCAATTATATAGAGCTAGTTAAGTTGTTTCTTCTACAGTTATTTCATTAAAAATTTCCAAGATTTAATTAACCTCTTAAAAAATACCACTTATAGACTTCATAATGATAAACGTGCTCGATGAGTTGGCGGTAAATTTACGGAACTTACAACGCTAAAATACGGCGCTCGATTTCCCGTGGTGAACAAAACGCAAATAAGCACTGTGTAGCTTTGTGCTTAATTACAAACAAAGTAACCAGTTTGAACATTCTGAAGATATTGGCCGCACATTTTATAGACAAAAGCTAATATAATCGATCATATTTAATTTTGCTGCTACGAAGACTTTAAGGGATGCAACTCAGCATTTAAATTACACAATTCCTTGCAGTTTACATAAGTGCCAACTGGATTACAGTAAAAAACTATGTTTCAAACATGGCCTGGCGATTAAAAGAGATTGACTCGCAATCTTCGGATCGTAGGCTCAAATCCCATCACTGAACATATTCACACATTCAGATGTGAGGCTTTATAATGTGACGTTCAATCCCACTTGGCCAGGCATGGCCAGGTGGTTAAGGCACTCGACTCGCAATCTGAGGGTCGCGGGTTCGAATCCCTCTCACACTAAACATGCTCGCCCTTTCAGCCGTGGGGGCGTTATAATATGACGGTCAATCCCACTATTCATTGGTAAAAGAGTAGCCCAAGAGTTGGCGGTGGGTGGTGATGACTAGCTGCCTTCCCTCTATTCTTACACTGCTAAATTAGGGACGGCTAGCGAAGATAGCCCTCGTGTAGCTTTGCGCGAAATTAAAAAACAAACAATCCCACTTTTCGTTGTTAAAGAGTAGCCTAAGAGTTGGTGTTGAATAACTGCCTTCTGTGGACAAGAACACAACGTTGTTCCAGGAAGATGGAGCACTGTATCACACTGCTAGAAACACCCAAAAGTAAAGTGGCAGGAAGAAAATATTATCCAGAAGTTTTCGTCAGTTACTGTTAACCTGAACGTCTATAACCTACACTGAATGGTCACAAGTAAATAGGCACCTAATGTTTCGTCATTTAACTGATTTAT
>NW_013665673.1:1038468-1062080 GCF_000517525.1 Limulus polyphemus | reverse complement strand
ACAAACAATCCCACTTTTCGTTGTTAAAGAGTAGCCTAAGAGTTGGTGTTGAATAACTGCCTTCCGTGGACAAGAACACAACGTTGTTCCAAGAAGATGGAGCACCGTGTCACACTGCTAGAAACACCCAAAAGTGGCAGGAAGAAAATGGTATCCAGAAGTTGCCCTGGCCAAGCCAATCTTCTGACATGAACCCCATCGAAAACCTCTGGGCCATGCTCTACCGGCAAGTCAAGAAACAACAAAACAAAACCAACTTCATAGAGCGATCTACTCTAAGTTTTGAAGCAAGAGTTGGCGGTAATCCCACAATCTAAAATTGACGAGATGATTCTCACGACGCCCCAAAGGATCAACGAACTCCACGAAGCGAAAGGAAGATCTACTAGATATTAATTAAATTATAAATATATCAATTCATGTGAATATGGCTGAAAATTTTCATTTTTTCTGAAAAGGTGATGTCTATTTACTTGTGACCACGCTGTGTACATTAATATATATTCAAATCATTTTCAGGCTGTAACATGCTGGACTTCGTTGATTTTCTACGGCTTCTCTCTTACCGCCTCCCAGTGGCACAGCGGTATGTCTGCGGATTTCCAACCCTAGAATCCTGGTTTCGATACCTGTGGTGGGCAGAGCACAGATAGCCCATTGTATAGCTTTGTGCTTAATTACAAACAAACAAACTCTCCCTAACCACATTAGTGAACATAGACGCTGCTCCTTGTGTAATGATTTACGTGAAGTTCAATAAAAACCGTCGACGACCGTTAATCAAACTCGTCAGTTACAATTAACGCACAAATGCGAACATTTGAAACAAAAGATCAGAAAAAAAGAAAGACTCTTAAATTCACCCTCTGTGTATTGAAGGTTTTAGGTTCAAATGCCCAAACTGTAAGGTTTATAATTTCCATCATACTGACATTTCACTCTCGGATATTAAACTGGCCAGAACATGATCCTCTGAGGACAGGGTTAAACCAGTGTGTAGGAAATGACCAGCAGTCTCTCTGTGATTGTTTGTTTTGTTTTTAGTGAAGAATCTTCCTGTGGGTCAACTGTAAGTTTACAGATTTACAACGCTAAACTCCGGGCCTCGAATCTCGGCTGTAGAGAGCTTAGGTATCCCATTCTGCATATTATCGCTAAAAAAACACACCAACACTTTACTGAGGCTTACCACTCTTGTTAAAGCGAGTATTTATAGAGTTAACGAATCTTCGTAAGTCAAAGGTTTTCTTAAATATAAAAATATTAAGAGTGTTAGTGTCAAACAGTGTAGTGAAAGAGAGAGGAATAGGTTTGATATCCGTAAACTATACGTATCTCTCATATTGTTTCAGTAGGGTTAATTAAACTATTCGAAATGGCAACGAAATCATGAGGTCTTCAAACGGATAACCTCATATGAATTATTCTTAACGTGCTGTAAATATTCAGAAATTTGTGTATTTTCATTATGTTTATCCAAAGTTATTAGATACTCGCATTCTTAATTTTTTGAACGCTAACTGGAGTTCATTGTTAGACATACTTTTTAAAATAATACAGTACGAACTTTTGCCATAACTTGATGTTTCTCCTTATGGGTTCGTGAGAAGTTTTACCCTACAGATATTATAACACAAAACAATTCAATTATACGATTAAATGAAATGTAGCTTCAAGAATATCTCACGTACATATAGCACGGTTTCCTCAACCAGTGTCAAAATCTTTATTGAAAATTACATTATTCTAAAAAACTTCATGATCGATAATAGACGCAGCTGTATACACGAATGTATACATACACACAAGTATGTTGTCAGTCATGGCGTCCTCCCCGGTTCCAAGGTATCCGCTGTATCTCCTCAGTAAGTGCTATATCATTGGCATGTCTGTTATTATAGATTCTGTTTCTTTTACCTTATTTCTGTATCGGTAATTACCTCCCCCATAAACCATTCTAAATATAATTTAAATAATGTCTCTATAGCATAACTCGTGAATGCCTCTTTCAACTGTAAATCAACCTGTATAGTTCTCTGTTGATTCGAACTGTTGTTTCCTGATTCTAGTATCAATTCTATAGAATTCTGATATTTTCTTGACCTACTCCAGTCTGCTACAGGATTTCCATTAATTCTCACGGTTGGCTCTGTCAAAAGCTTTTTTTTTTCATTTTTATATGAATCACACATAAATATTTTTTTCCATATCTGTGGCTCTTTCACCTAACGTCATAAGGTCGAGTATGCTCTTTCGTGTGTCCCAATCTTATCCAAAACAATTTGGTCTTCTGACTACTTATTCTTACCCTTATGTTTAATTCGTTTGAAAATTACTTTTATTAATGCTTTTGAGGTGTGACTTATCAAGCCAATAATCCTGTATTGGCCACATTTCATAACCTTAGGTTTCTTCGGAATCGGCACAAAAACAGACCTTTTAAAATATGTTGATATTTTTCCGCTTCTATAAAATGAGTTGCCAATTGAAGTCAGATAATTAATTTATAAAATTTTCAATTCCTTTTAAATTCTGCTTGAATCTTGTCTGTACCGCAAGCTCTTCCAATTTTGTTTTAAACTTGGACATGTTATATTTCCATTTCCAGAATTTCTGTACCGTTGTTAATTAATTCTAACACTTCTATGGCTGATTTCTCTACCCTGATATCATCAAATAACTTCTTATATACGCCATCCTCAATTGTAAAACCAATCTGGTCCTTGTTTTTGCTGGCTCCACTGGAATGCAGCAGTGGTTTCCTATTGGATTTGGTTTGTATTTTTTTTTATTTCAAATAGGTTTTTTAGTGTTTATCGCAATGTCCTTGACATATTTTTTTTTACTGGTCTGAGTCCAATTTTTTGTACGCGAATTCTTTTCTCCAACTTCTTCAGTTTTAGTCTTACTTGTCCGATAATTGGGCTATGACCAGAGCCACAGTCTGCTCCTGGATAGGTCTTAATTATTGTAAAAAGAGATTATGAGACATTCTTTAACTAGAATGTATTCTATCTAATTTCGCACAGATTTTTCACCCTTGCGTGGTGATTTCCAACTCTACAAATGTCTATGGTGATAATTAAACCAAGGATTGCTTATCATTAAATCATATTCTTCACAAAACTACGTTCTCCAAGGCCGTGTGATCCCACTAGTATGTTGTTCTTACCTTCAACTACTTTTGCAATAAAGCCACTCATTACCATTGGATATTCTTCTGTCTTCAGTACCTTCGTAGTTTCCACAACATCTAGCTACAAACTTTAACTTATGCATATTGTCCTCATATGTAAATATAAAGTAAATGAATTCACTATCATGATATAGTGTGAAACTTACTATACAAGTTCGTTCCCAAAGGCTAATCTTTGTGTTTGTTAATTTTAGGTTGTTTTTGTATTTTCATTAAAATATGTTATTTAACTCTGCGATCTAAAACTGCGTAGTAAAATTATAGTAATATATATAATTGCTATACATTATTAATTTTGAATGCTTTAGAATAACATTGTTTGTTTGTTTGTTTGAAGTTAAGCACAAAGCTACTCAATGGGCTATCTGTGCTCTGCCCACCACGGGTATTGAAACCCGGATTCTAGCGTTGTAAGTCTGCAGACATACCGCTGTGCTACTGGGGGGCTAGAATAACATAATCTTAAAGATTGTAAAGTGTTTCATGTTTGTTTAGAAATCCGTGTTCACACAAGATACACCATTACTTCATGATATTTTATCGTTTAATGAAACTGTATTGAATCATAATATTTTGGCCAAGCGTGGACCGGTGAATCTGAGGTTCAATGGTGTGCGTCCTATTACTGCCAAAACAAATATTTAGAACTTCACACTTTTGGGAGGATGCGATATAAGAGTGAAGGTCAAATACCAATATTTGGCTTGCAAAGAGTAGCCCAAGTACTGGCGAGGTGTAATGTTATCTAACTGCCTTTCTTCTAGGTACCACTTCGAAATTAATGACGGCTGCAAGATAATACTCATTTAGCTTTCACAAGCCTCCCAGTGGCACAGCGGTATGTCTGCAGACTTATAACGCTAGAATCCGGGTTTCGATACCCGTGGTGGGCAGAGCACAGATAGCCCTTGTGTAGCTTTGTGCATAATTAAAAACAAACAAAACAAATAAGCGTTCACAGAATTCAACAAAAATACAGTTATAGTATTTGTATAATAAAACTCATGAAGAAGTCGTAGGGGAAAATATTGAGTTATAATAAAACTATTATATTCTGGAGATAAAGGTCGTGTTATAATTATTTAAAAAAAAGAAAATAAATTAATAATTTGTAGTTGTTTAACATCAACTACATTATACTTATATATATTATTTTACTTTAGTTTAAATTATTATTTTTTCAATGTATGGTTTTAAAAGTACAACCTATAATCATAATAATACTTTCTTCAAAAATTGCTTATTAAACAATTCATTACGCATTGAAATTGTACTTCATAACTTTACAACACTTGTGTAAAAATGGTTTAAATATTTTATTGATCACAGTTTATTTAATGTTTATAAACATTTGATCATAGCAGATAAATGTGTAAATCTAAAATAATAACTTTCTATCAGGTGTGTCAGCAATAAAGCTACGGACTTACAACGCGACAATCCAGGACATAGCGCAGATAACGTATTGTTCTAAAATCAAAAGAACTTTTATCCCTATTTACTATAACCAATTATAACTCACCAGTTAAGTGAAACATAATTAAAATGGTTACTTCAAAGTTGTCTTACAGTTATATGTTATCGTTATGAAATTTTTAAGAAATAAATATGTATAATGCTTAAGGAAAATGTTCGTTGTTCCTTATTTACAACTTTAGCTGTATTTGTGGGTACCTCACCTATTTTTCTTTAAATTTAATGGAAGGAATGATTTTGTAATATATTATAAAAGAAAACGTGTTTTAATTTTCATTTTATATAAACTTTCCAAGAGTTATTGAAAGCCTAGTTTGTAGATATTGTTTAAAACACGACGCATTATGAAAAATCTCTGTCTAAATATATCTATAGAAAAATAAGTTTTATACTTAACCACGTCATCTCTTTTCGTGTGTAACTCAAGTTTTTTCCCATATTTTAATGGTAAACCTGCGTGCACACATATCACATGCATGTAATGATCATGGGAGTATTTAAGGAAACATTATGTAGGATCGATATTTAGTAATTATTTTTAGACAAATTCTTTCTTAATCAGTTAGAGTGTCTAACTCTGAAAATAAAGTAATATTTAAGGCGATTTCCTTGTCTGACAACTTTCCATGACTACTTAAAATTTACATTGTAAGTGTAGAATTTAAGATATATTAGGTAAGTGAATTTGAGGACATTGCCAAGAGAAATAATTTCATTAATTTTTTAAGCTAATGGACTTCCTGAACTGGAATTACTCACGTTTTGTACGATCGCAGCCAAGTGGTTAGCGTGCTGGGCTGTAGATCTGAGGCTCTGTGGTTTGCATCCTACTACCGCCAAAAAACAAAAGCAAATTTTCTGTTGATTTAACTTTTTATTTGGATATCGGAGCAGGTTAATGACATCGTCATATGCACTGGTAGACTACAGCATGAATACAACGTTAACAATACGTCAGATCTGCGTCCTTGGATTCCTTTTAGGCTTCACTATTATAACTTCCAGCAAATATTTTATAATCTTCCTCCACCGAGCCTTCTGATTTCCACATGGCCATTTTCTTTTTAGTTTTCAAAACCGAAACAATACATAGCCATTCTTTCTTGCCTTCTGACATTTCTTCTTCCTGAGCTTGACTCGGACAGGTCAATGATGCTAAACATGAAGTTGCTGTTTAGATATACCATTAAAAAATTGTTTTTAATATTTCGTAGAAACACCAATCCTGAATTATAATGGCAATATTTAAATGTTTTTGAAGGCTGGATGTAGCCTAGAGAATATTGTGCCGGACTGTTGATCCCTTTGCAACCCAAAAATCGTGCTTCGTACTTTCGGTCTATAGGTGCTTTATAAGTGTGATGGTCAAATTCAACTATTCGATTAGTTTAGTCCAAGAGTGGATGCTGTTGAATAACTTCCTTCCTTCTTGTCTATAAGTTCATCATGAGGGACGTCCAGCACAAATATCGAAACCAGTTATTCAGCAATTTCTCAGTTGGAAATAACTTAAAACACTGATAATACATGATTTTGTTTTGTCTTTAAATTAAGTTTTACTCATAATTCAACAAAACATGAAGTTTATAATTTGTTTGTTACCCTAAGATCTATAACCAATTAAGAAGAATTGTTATTTATATAAGAAACAAAATTCATCTTGTTGGCCATGTAGTAACTTTTTGATTACTGGATAACGCTAAATGTTATGCTCTATTTTTAAATATTTTACTTTCTACCTGTTTAAAACATATTAATCATTGGCAACTGACTCCGATTATACTTGCCGCTACTGCGTAATAAGCATTTTTCACGAAACTGTAAAATACTGCTGTGAAAGCACTTTTACAGGCGTTCAGCACATTATTGATTTACTTTTGGAAACTATTAAAGTTTTGATGAAAACTGCTTGTTTAAAAAATAGCAACTACCGTGAAGCTAATTTGACGTGAAACTGGTACCAATCACAGATCACGAAATCGTTAACTTCTTTACTGAATCAATAGAAAGTACTTGTCAAGATTGCAATACCGAAACTCAGCACTTTCTTAGCTTATACTGTATTTGTAATAGATGCTAAATTTGCATTCATTACTAAAAGCTATATCAGTTACATTGAGAGCTGAAACATATGCTCGAAAAAACAAATTGGCCGTAAAGCATTAAAGTATATAGTTGTATGCTGTGAACTTCAACATTTCAGACGTGATTCGTAGTATTAGTCATATGTAGTATTTCGTAGATAACATGTTGGATAGTAGGATCAATGCATCTGTAATGTCGTCACGTCCATCAGTGAATCGTTCGTCCAGTAAGCATTCTTGAGAAGAGAGTAAAATGGCTCTAGTGTATTTAATCTTCCTGTTGTTGCGGCTCTTGATGGACACTTCTCAACCTAAGTTCTAATTACGTTATGGCTAATCTTTGAACAAAGAAAACGCAATGAATGAGAGGTTAACCCATGGGATTCACACTTCAGCAAGAAAGGCTTCTGTTTAATTCTCTTCTTTCTTTAAAGTATGATAGAAATATGAACGTGCTAATATTTTGTGCGTGATTAACTAAATTGCGACTTAGTTTGGAGTTTGTTATCACTAAATTGCAAATAATTGACTATTAATTAACTACTTATGTTTAAGCTGAATATCAATCCTAATAGTTATGTTTAGCTATTAGAGTTTTTGTTTCTCCTCATAGAACTTAAATTAATAGACAATGTTAATAAAATAAAGTTCATGTCAATATCTACTAAGGAAGAAATTGTAACACCTATAAATACACTTTATTGTTCACACTTAAGAGTGTGTTTACAAGATGTCGAATTGCAAGTAAGTCTTCAATCGTGTTGCTTTTAATAAATGTTATTCAAGTTTATTTTCTACTGTCACCACATTCTGAAATCGTAATGGGTTTGAAATTGTTAACAGGTATTAGCGATCATAAAATTTTAAGTTTTTCGTTTTTCTCTGTAAGCTTGTATTCCTTTTATCGAGAATTTTATCTTCAACCTTTTGGGAATAAAGGTTATTGAAGTTCGTTTACATCTGCACAATATTTGTGTAAATGAATTTTCATATCTTGTTTCTTTTTCTAATATTTATTTTAATCCAATTACAATAATCCCACATCCTTTCTAAAGAACGAACTTGTCATTTGTTAAGTCCAAACCAGAAATAAATTACGGAAAATAGTTTTCTAATCTGTCGATATTGTCATCTCTGGAGAATCTTCACAATTAACCCTAGAATGCACTCCTGGGTTCAAAAAACCCGGCGCGATTTTTGTTGTGCAATAATTCTATTATAGATGCTTATGTTGTCATGATCTTCCTTCTATTCCTCTACAATTTGGTGACAAATATTTAAGGAGGAATGATCTTTTTTTTTGAGTAAATATACAACATTGCTTCTACGGGTCTTCCAAGCCCTACCACTGAAACAGTGAAAAGTACTGCACGGCTGCATCATAGAGTTAAGATAAAGCAAAGAGCTTCTTTTCTTAACCTATCCAAACAGCCAATTTCATACAAATTATCGGTATCTTGAATAGAAACTAATTATACAATTATATGTGTACTTTTCATTAATAATTGCTTATCTTCATTTCAAGGGAAAGAGTCAGGCTTAGATATGATTTTAATTAATTTGCGCAATTTGTTTTATTTAGAGACATAGGTTCGAGAAAATTTGTTTTTAAATTGCTCTTCGATTCTGTATAAACCATTTATTTAAAAAAAAAGTAAAAATAAACTGTACAGGCCTTGAATGGCGTCCAAAAGTATTCAGCTATATTGCTAACAAGATGACGTGAAGATTGTGGGCTAGAAGCTGTGATGAATGTTTCTTTATTATACTGAAAATTAGTTGTGGGTAAACGTTTTTGTTGTTAAACATTCAAGTAAGATGTACATCACCAATAATGTTTTAAAACTATTCTAAGTAAGAGAAAGTATAACAAAACTCTCCATCTTGTTTTTATATTTCTACAGGTTACAGTGACAAGATGCGACAGTTACCATGATTTTTTTCGACAATGTTTCAGGTTTAAAATGTTTAAAATTGCGACCAAATGTTCAACGCCCCCATTTTTCGCTTTCATAATTCTTTGTAATACGTCTTAAGCTTTGGCTCGGTATACTATTTTCCGTATATTAATTAAATGCCAACACTCATGTCAGAAATCTAAATATATCATATTTAAATAATCTTATAATCAAACCAGAGCTGAGATTGCTCAAGGGGAGATACTAGACATTACCAGTAAGATAACAAGTTATGCACATCAGAAACCAGGAAATTCCATTAATATACGAAAAAAGATTGTCTTTCATCAATTTCGAGTTAAATCATAATGGCAAAACTTTATACATCATTTTCTGTCCAACGAAAAGTTAAAAGAAGAATGATTAAGAAGGAGAGATTAAAAGACTTGATAATGTCTGGCAGAGGGAACCAGGTGGCTTTTACAGGATTAACATAGCTGTATAGAGAAAAGTACGCTTTACTTCAAACAAAATTATTCAACACTTCTGTTTATTTTGATCCTATGATGTTAATGAAAACCCACACATCTTCATGCACAGATTTTTAATTACACTTAATTATTATTTAAAGAAAACCTGTTCTAACACAAGAATTATATTAATCGTGCATACCTTAAGTAACCGTAATACGATTTACAATTTAAAGGTTTCCCAGCGCCATCTGACTTGGCTATTGTGAAAGAGTTATAAGAACTGAACGTAAGAATTATGCATACATGAAACTAAATTAATATTCATGATAAAAAAACAAGAAATATTCATATTATTTAATTCAATGCACATTTAGCATTATATACTTAAATGGTTCAGTAAGACAGAAACGTAATCGTGTTTACCTATTACGATAACTATTTGTTATGTTCAGGAGATTTCGTTTGTTTGTGAAATTGTGTATTTTATATTTGTTATTTAATGATTATTTTATGTTACGCATCATATACAACTAGCATATAGTAAAAATAATCAACTTATGTATTGTGTTATCGTGATTATCGTATGTTCACGATGATAAGCTAAGAACTGTTAAATGTTGAATTATAATACGTGAGACAAACCTAATAACTGCTAGACGTTTTGTTAAATAATACAGAAATAGAATATATTGAAACTGTTAAACGTGCTATCATTAGCATCTTTCAATTGGAATGTATGTACATAACTTTCGTATATTATTTTATTAAAACATTCTTATTATGTTCTAGTTGTTGATTGATTGTTATTGTTAAGCACAAAGCTACACAAACATATAGCTGCTCTGTCCACCGCAGGTATCGAAACTCAATGTTTGGCGTTATAAGCTCTTAGTCTTATCACTGAGCCAACAGGAGGCATGTTTTAATTATATCACATTTAAATATATTCTTTTAAAATAATTATTTCCGTGATTTAGTTCCCACTAGTTCCAATTTTGACGATTATCTAACCTAAGTGCAACAGTTTGGATTTTAATTAAATTAAATCTAATTATTCAGAGTATGAATGTTGAGTCTTCTATAACCTGATTCTCTGAATTAGTATACACATTTACAGTAAGAGCATTAGAAGCGGTTTCTGATATTTTAGGCTTGACAGTGGCGTGTCTCTTTAACATTGTTGTAAGTGACTGAGAGTGTCACATTGAGAAACATTACTCACATCTCTAGCGACTTCTCTAGAGAATCTACAGTCTAATTAATTCGCTCACCCTTTAACTTTCAGAAGATGCCGAAGCTATTTTCATTTTGACTCAGGATATTGATTGTTAGCTTTGTTCTCATTAACCCCGTTTTAATCAACAACGATACAGAATCGTAGTCTTTCTCAAGACCTCACATATCTAGAAAACCTTAGCTCTACATTCATTGTCAGAACACGTCCGAGCTTTCTTGAGTACTATATGTGGGGTGATCAGGTGTCCTTGTTAATTGTATCTACACCATAATTTTTTCGGATAACTTCACTGTAACCTACCAAGTAACATACATTACGGGTTAGCGACATCTATCTCTTAGTGTCTAGCTTTAGCAAAATTCTGTCTTTTAAGTATTGTCATCTGAGAAAAAGGCAAATAAGTAGTACTTTTTTTTTACATTTTCTGTGTAATAGACAACAAATTAAAGAAAAACAATAATAATATTTTTGCATTATCCAATTCTTTTATACTTACGGATCGTTTTTTTTTTATTATATTTTAGTACACAAAAAAATATACTTCGCTACTATTAAGTCGATTGGGCTAACAATAACTGTTAATGCGCACTTTGTTGGTTTATTTTGAAGTGTGGGTAGATAGAATACAAATAACTTCAATATACTGCTCCAGGCAGTTTGGAAGTATTTCAAAGGTTTCGATCAATAAAATTTTAGTTGTATTTATTCATGAACATATTTTATTTGTGGCTCATTTTTATTTTCCGAATGCAACAGATCGATATGAAAATTAAAATTGTGTAACTCAAAGTTGATCAAACACCCATGTTTACTGCTTCCTTAGTATTAAAGCTCCTTGTAAATAAGTACTTGCTTTATTCATATTTATCGTCTACACCTCATTTTATGTTCACCTAAAACTATTCAAAGGTTTCGTAATTAAAAAAAAAATATTTACGGATTCCATAATGAAATTACTAAAAACGTAAAAAGTATTATATGAAATATACATGTTCACGTGTAAAAAACAAAATAAAGTAGAAACAAGTTTTAAAAAATTTGCGGTGTAGTTTCGGAAATTATTCGTTTTAGTTCTCCCGGTTTCGACTTATTATGTGTGTTTGTGCGTAAATGGAAAATTATTTTCGAATAAATACAATTTCTAAAATCATATTAATTCAATTTTGTTTGTTTTAAGACTTTTTTGAATAACATTTCTATTTTATAGCTAGACATATTAAAATACCCACTGTGTTATCTATTTACTCTTATAATAATAAGTTACGAATTTGCCGAAGTTTAATTAGATTTTACTCCTGTGGCTTGGTGTCGTCCAAGACGGCCAATTATTACATACAAAACAGAAGACATACCGCAGTGAGGCCCTCTTGGAATACATTAACAGTGTTCATATTATGTGTACATCTCTGATTTTAAAGCCCCCCCCCCAGTAGCACATCGGTATGTCTGCGGACTTACAACGCTAGAAACCGGGTTTCGATACCCGTGGTGGGCAGAGCACAGATAGCCCATTGTGTAGCTTTGTGTTTAACTTCAAACAAACAAACAAACTGATTTAAAATGGGTATTAGTGTCGAAAAACATTAAATCAGATTAGTTTGAAACAATCAGAGGATCTTGAGAAAACAATAAAAGATGTATATTCAGAGACAGCTCCAGAAATAATCAAGTGGACTTAACATGCGGGTAGTGGACTCAAGGCAAAACATTTGGCCTTAATTAATACGGGCTGACAACGCATAGCAACCTCATTTTTATGTTTGTATATGTAGTTATCTCGAAGTTACTATCATTACTCAGCTATAATATAAGTAAATTATTAATGTAACTGATTCTGTATATTGTGCTTTATTCTTGTGATTTAGGAGAAAGAACTTCAATCAACTTCTTACACAATCCATGTGATGCGTTTTAAAAAATTTAGAAGGATTAAGACCTTTCCCTCCAGGTGGCCAGGTGGTTAGGGCGCTTGACTCGCAAGCTGAGAGTCGCGGGTTCGAATCCCCATCCCATAAAGATGTCCGCCCTTTCAGCCGTGTGGGCGTTATAAGTGACGGACAATCCCACTATTCGTTGATAAAAGAGTTGGCGATGATGATTAGCTGCCTTCCCTCAGGTCTTTCGCTGCTAAATTAGAGACTGCAATGAAACGCCAGTTATTAAACCATTTCGCCATACAGAGAGACAATTTCGATCGAAAAATAAAGTCATAAAACACATTGAAAATGGAAATAATGATATCAGGCAGTGAACTGGTTATAGTGACGTGTCTGATGCAACACATTCTCAGCTTACGGAACACTCAACCATTTATGTATGTTCATCGCATTTTAGCGTATGGAAAGCATGTCGTATATTGCTAAATATCTTTTCAAATTAAATTAATCACATACTCTCTTCAAATATTCATAAATTAGAAAAAAGTATTAACACCAAGTTCTGGATATAACTGAACAAATTAGAAAGGTATCAACATCAAGTTCCGGATATAACTGAACAAATTAGAAAAGTATCAACATCAAATTTTGGATATAACTGAACAAATTAGAAAAGGTATCAACATCAAGTTCTGGATATAACTGAACAAATTAGAAAAGTATCAACATCAAATTTTTGATATAACTAAACAAATTAGAAAAAGTATCAACACCAAGTTCTGGATATAACTGAACAAATTAGAAAAAGTATCAACACCTTGTTCTGGATATAACTGAACAAATTAGAAAAAGTATCAACACAAAGTACTGGATATAACTAAACAAATTAGAAAAGTATCAACACCAAGTTCTGAATATAACTGAACAAATTAGAAAAAGTATCAACACAAAGTTCTGGATATAACTGAACAAATTAGAAAAAGTAACAACACCAAGTTCTGGATATAACTGAACAGAATTGAAAAAGTATCAACACCAAGTTCTGGATATAACTGAACAAATTAGAAAAAGTATCAACACAAAGTACTGGATATAACTGAACAAATTAGAAAAAGTATCAACACTAAGTTCTGGATATAACTGAACAAATTAGAAAAGTATCAACATTAAATTTTTGATATAACTAAACAAATTAGAAAAGTATCAACACCAAGTTCTGGATATAACTGAACAAATTAGAAAAAGTATCAACACCAAGTTCTGGATATAACTGAACAGAATTGAAAAAAGTTTAACGCTCGTTAATTCTATTTGGTAATTTGTTTGTATTTTCACCTGAACGCAGACCTTCATTCAGAAAGTTCTATGTAAAAAACATAGATTTAAAGATTTTATTTCTCCTGTCATCTTTAAAACACAGGTGATTAAAGCGTAAACTAAAGTTTTCAGAGTTATGATCCTAACAAAACACATCTTTAATACACACTACATATCTCTGGAAATTCGTTCCTTCTAAAATCAATATTTTTTTCTCCTGTGAAAAATTCCTTGGAGTTAACAAACAGTTTTTTATTGTTTTATTTTTTGCCAGTCATGGTCCACATTAAATTGTTCAAGTTCTTTTGATTTCATAGAACCAACTTTTAGAAAGAATTTTTCGAGTTTTTTCGATTTATTGTTATGTTCGTAGAATCTCCTGAGCATATCTTATACTGGATCGTAATCCGTAACAGTTCAGCAAATTTTCTCTGAGTTGCCACGGGCAGAGTGTTATGCCAAATTCGCTGTAAAATATTAGTTTAATTTTAGTTTCAAGTAAGCAGTTACCCAAAATTTCTTGGAACGTTTATCGAGACAAAATCCTTAATCGGGACGTCCTTTATTAGATTTGCCCTTCCTCGTATAGTACGTTTTTACGCTGTATGGAAAATCTGTTCATTTCATAGTGCCGATAAGAAAATACTGCCTGGCTTAATTTACTTAACTTGATATGTGAGTATTTGTGTCAAAATGAATACATATACAGTTTATTATATGTAGTAATGAAACACAAGCTAACTTTGTTAACTCGCCTGTATCTCAATATGAATTTATAATTACATAATTTAGAGAAAAAAACAGACATTCCATTTTAACTATAGATAAAGACGAGATAACGCTGAGACGCTTCATAATTACAGTCATTTAAGCTGCATTGTTTTGATTAAGTTCGACTTGTTTGAAGATAAGCTTGCTGGTTATAATAATACTTTTATTAAAAAGACAGTGTTAAATGGCAAGAATGAAATTAAAGCCAAATTATGTAAACAGGTTACAGCGACGCTCTCTTATGCTAAACAATTCAACCATGAGCTTTAAAAGAATAGTAATAAATCGATTAGCTTTAAAGCACGATTGCCATAGCTCAAAGATTCTGCTATATTCTGCCATTCCAACCAATGAAATAACATCTCTGACCAACCCTGGTTATTCTAAACCGAAACATTTGCTATGAAATGAATGAAAATAAAGCAGTCGACATGCAGCATTTCAACTTGTTAAAGCGTTTGTTCGACAAGACAAATAGAATTTGGGTTATAGGCCTCCAGAAGTTTCCTGGTGGCTCAACGGTAAAACTGAGGGCTTACAACCTAAAAATCGGGTTTTGCTACTTGCGGTGGGCACAGCACACATAGCCGTTCTGTAGGTTTGTGTTTAACAACAAACAAAAAAAGCAAATTCCTCTCAAAGACGTTCTTACATATAAACATCAAATTACCAGAACTCATTGGATGGAACAACTGAATGAGATAATGTGGTTCATTGCTGGGACCCAATATTAAATGAAAGAATGGCCAGGCTTTGCTGCTAATCACAATATGGCTGAACCCTAACACTTGACACTAACTTCTGGTACGAAATACTAACATTTAGCGTAAAAAAACAAAATGCATTATAGAATAAAAGGTATGAATAAAAAACACGAGTATCAATGTTATAGTATCATTCTTCAACACCCAAGGAAAGGGTGTTTTACCGCTGACATCGTGATGAAGTGCATAAATGACACAATTATTTGAACAGTGTTATACATCACATGATAGTTGGCCATTCCTCTTACAAATCATTTACAAGTGTGGTAAGAGTTTAGGTTATGCAGTTATATTTCGCATAGACGGTACTTTCAGAAACATTCCACTGAGATTTGAGATTATGTTGGGTGGAGTCGGGGTTACAGGCTTTCCAGGGAAGAAATTGAACAAAATTTGTCTGAATCTATACTGTTGGACAGGGCGTGCAGCATAATTCAGTATTATAATACAATATTTATAGTTCTTTCATTCAGCGTTACAGCAAGACATACAGTACAGCCTTGTACAGAATATCATATTACAATAGTAAAAGGAATTAAAGCACACTTAGAATATCATATTACAATAGTAAAAGGAATCAATGCACACTTAGAATATCATATTACAATATTAAAAGGAATTAATGCACACTTAGAATATCATATTACAATAGTAAAAGGAATTAATACACTCTTAGAATATCATATTACAATAGTAAAAGGAATCAATGCACACTTAGAATATCATATTACAATAGTAAAAAGAATCAATGCACTTCTGACTATTATCAGTAGAATAGATCCAAACTAGCTAACACAAAACACTCTATGGTACAACCCTTCCCAATTGAGAAGGCACACTCATCTCCAAAGTGTATTCCAAGATGCCGTCGACCACTGGCCCGTCCATCTGAAGCAAACATTAATTTCCGTTATTTATTTTTCACGATCAAGGCACTATTAGAGTTGAATCCTTGCATTCACAGCTATTATGAGTGTGTTTTAAGCAGTAACCGGTTTGTGAAATCTAGTTGAATGGGGCTTCCAGCGCTCAGTAATCGTATGGATTTGTTTCACAACACATTTCACAGTTTTTATGGATTGATTATTAACTGATTTGTGGCAGCCTTGTTGATACTATAATGCACATTTTGATGTGAGTGAGAAAAATCACTTGCGTCTAATGTGTTCTAGTAGGGAATTGTGGTTATATGGTTATCATGTGTCTTAGAAAGTGGTGGAAAGCTAAGTGTGAATGTGTATTACATATTTTAGCTCTGTAGAAAATAGCTGTGTATGAATGTTAATCTTGAAGTTTGTTTACTTCATAGTGTTTCATACTACTGCTAAATAAAATTAAATATGTACTCACTGTGGAGCTGTAAACAATATTTTCGTAGTCAACATTCCTGTCCAAATGCCGTTTTGATATATGATCACTAATGCATTATTTTGCTTATCTAATTACCTTTGGTCCTGCATTACAAACAATCTTAATATTCGTCATTTTATAATATCGTTTTTCTATAGAAATCTTGATTAGATAAAACTAGATTATCAACTTTTATTGACTAACGAGGAACTGCCCTCAAAGTTTTAATATTTTCGGGGAGAACATTTGTTTTCATAAGCCTGAATCTGAAGTTTGTGAGAAAAATATTTTTCGTTTTCTTGATTTTGAAATCACTGTTGCCATTGTAGTGAGACATGTTTTTTCTGAAATATCTAATTAGTAAGAAGGAATTAGGCTTATGATGAACTTATGATGTAATCAACGTCATATCAGTTATAAACCTTATAACCCGTGACTAAGAATGTGAACCATCACTTGGTTAGAAACCTGAAATTATCAGTTTCTGCTTCCAGTCAGTTCTCTGTTATAGTAATTGTAATCAGTAGGTAAGGTTACCTCTTACACTTTTAAATACGTCGTTTACTATTGTGTTGGCTAAGCGTGACCTACGGATTTTTGTACTCGAACAACGAATCCGATGGTTCAGGGTTCATGTCCCGTTGCTTTAAAAACGCGTTTTTGACCGTAGGTTCGCTATTAGAGTGACGATCAAAACCTACTGTTCGGCCAGACAAGAGTAGCCCAAGAGCTGGTAGTGGGTGCTATTGACTATTTGTCTTCCTTCCAGTTTATCGGTTAAAACTAGAGAACATCATGTACAGATAGCCAATTATGTTGTTTTGCTAAAAAAAATCTAAATAAAGAAGCAAACAAGTCATAGTGTGCATTTGTTTTTCGAGTAAATGCTATATAAAGTTGGTGTATGTATTCATTCTATTTTTTATTGCGTTAGTTTCTTGTAGTTTCTTAAATCTGAGTATTCAACCTTTACGTCGCCTTATGCCCACGTCGGTTAATGAGCCAAATCAGCAACCACTAGTAGGATTTAAGCATAGCCGTCCCTAATTCTGAGCTACAGGCTAGAGGGAAGGCAATCAAGCAGCAGCACCCAACACCACAAGAGCTTTGTCTGGCTCTCATGATTGACATATATATTGACAACGGGATCATGCCACAAACCTTGGACTTTTCGATCCGAAACCTTACAAGCTAATCACTAGGTTATGTCCGGCCCATTTTATAGATTAATGTATACATTTTTGAAGTTTATTAATCATTTGATTTACAAAGGAGTTTCAAAAAAGAAATTTTAAAACCAATATAGAAAGAAAGATGAACCAAATAAGTTAATGTTTAAACATATGAAGTATAATTCATATGGAGCTTTCATTTGGGATATTCTAAGAAGATCAATTTTGGTTCATATCTAGTTTCTCTTAATTCGACTGTCATTATATTCAAAACAGTAAGCACTTTGCGTAAACTCAAAAACAATATATCTTTTTTTTTTAACCGTATTTGCGAATACGAAAGTGCCAGATCTATGTGACCAACAGGAGACATTAGCTATGTACATTTCTTTATACAAATGTAACTCATAAATAGGATAGCAAATATATTTTCAACATATCACCAGAGCGACCAGTGTTTCCGACAGTGATATCTACTGGTTTTCCCACACTAATGACAACAGGCAGTTGTGTCAGCTACCAATGCTTGAATATAGCAGATAAACCACTGTATCCCCTTATTAAATGAACAGGAGAGGTTCCGAATGGACTACAGTCTTAGCTTTTGATATTGTATACCTTTTTGTGAGAAAGAAGAGTATTCGTGGCGCTCAGAAATTTCCCTGGAAGGTGACAGTCTGGTGATTTTTTGATGGATCAGACTAAGAAAGTACATAAGTGTGAACATACCTATATTTTTGTCTATTTAGCCGCCTAGATATTTGCTTACGTATCTGTGTATCTGACTTTCAGGATCTTTTTGTATGGCTATTTGTATATCTAGCTTCCAATATTTTTTATATGCCTATCTCTCTAGCTATTTATTATATGGTATCTCCTTATTTATAACTGGTGTTAGTGGTGTTACAGTGTAGCCTACGATGTAAAACTTACTCGAGTTACAAACATTATATTTTAATTGGAATATATCAGCATAGAAATATGTATATTAAAAGTGTAACAATAAATTTCACTAGATTCTCACCTCTGAATAGAATTGGAGGCTTTTCAGATCTTTTTATTTTAAAAACTTTATATTATTTCACGTATCCCACTGCAATCTTTTCAGGTTGCGTTAATATAATACTTAAATAATATACAATTATCGAAAGAGTAAACAACATTTCAAATCAAATCAAGTTTTGCATGAAAATAGATGTGTAGAACTAAAACGTGTAAAAGGAATAAAGGCTCGTTAGTCATCCCGCAAAAAAAAAAATATTCTTAAAATATAAAAAATTAAGAATTATGCTTTAACACTTATCATGCCTTCAAAACCTGGGAGTACCTTAAACATTACCATAGTAGTAAATTCCAAAGAATAGGAAAATGATTTTGTTATCATTAAGCTTGAAATATGACAGTGATTAACTATCAATTCTATCATTACTCCTATACGTATAACTTCTCACAGACTAAGAAAGTTTCACGTGAATGAATCGTTTTTGATGGCAATCCATTGATCCTAACTTGGTTCATACTAGCATTATATCATGTAAACAACTGTCAGGCTTTGCTATATTAATATTGAAACGACAACTTTTAGGGTTCAGATCACGTGGTTTTTATATGCTTTATATGCTATTAGTGTAAGCTATATGCATGTCTATCTGATTGTACAAAGACCTCTGCACTTCAAATACCATAAGAAGGAGAATTTACTGTACTGCTTTTAAGTAACCGTTTCTTCTGGTTACGCTTACATGTATCAGAAGAACGCCCACTTGTCAAACCGCTAACATAACGTTGCTTCAGCAAGCTTTATAACCATGGAGTTTTTTCACTGTAAAGTTCCTATTCTCTGATAAGTTACGATTCAGGAGATATCTTGAAAAGCTGTTGCGAAAAAAATTCTCCTCAGTTCAGGAAAAGCCTTAATCCTCAATATTTCAAAGCGTTTCTGGCAATCCTGTATGCTTAAACAACTCAAGCTAAAAGGCTAAAAGAACTACGCTAAAGTTAAAGAGACCCCAGTAGCACAGCGGTACATTTGCGGACTTACAACGCTAGAAACCGGGTTTCGATACTCGTGGTGGGCAGAGCACAGATAGCCCATTGTGTAGCTTGTGCTTAATTACAAACATAGAAAGTTGAAAAATACTGAGTAGTTTTCCATAAAATATTGATAAATGTAATTTTGATCTTCTATAACAAAAATGTTATCAACATTCATGTTATTTTACGTGTTGGAATATTTGAAAAAAAAAAACATTTTAAGAATGTTTAACATTTAGAATCAAATTATAAGCTTTAGAATAATTGACTGAAACTAAAGAATTTTGGCTAATGGAAATGTTGACCACTTTCATCGCTGTTTTGAAACAAGTAGTGAGTGCTGGCAGAAAGATTAAATAATATGTTAATATTCATAACTATCGTTTTTCAGAATTTCATCTTACTTAATTGATAGTTAGTTTTACAAGTTGTCTGTGCGATAAAAATTCATTGGGCAATTTTATATTTTAACAACATCCCGATATGTTGATGTAATAGGAAAGTTTATAAACATTTTCTTATGTCACTAAGTGTGTTTTTAATGTTATATTCGCTGTCTATACTTTATTTATTCGGCCATGAGTCTAGAGTGGAGTATAAGATATTTCCTATACCAGTTTCGCAGTCCCCCTGCAAAAACTCTCTAAATTACAGAACAGTATATCTTTTTTTATAAAAGCTTCACGATGAAAATACAGTCTTCCCCAGAGAGTTTTCAAAAACACCCTACTTGTTTTGAAATTCATAAACCTCATGTATACGTCTGTTTCTACAATTGACACCTAAAAACTAAAGCTGGTAACCAGTTCTTATTAGCATACTGTGTAAACAGGAAAGGTTCGCTATTTTACTTTGAGACCAAGATGTTGTTGATATTGGATGTTGTTAAAAGTGTTCATGATTAGAGTTCAAATACTCTTTACAGTGCTAAAAACTATATTCGAGTAAAAAATTATGTCAATGCTCACCCTTTCATCACAGAAATTGTTTTCAAGGCATTAAATATCTTAGGAGCATTCTGATTTGTTTTATTTTTGTCAGTTATGCTAATACCCAGCATGTTACCAAAATGAATCTAGTCTAGGTTTGATAAAATATATATATTACTGATGAAAAACTAAAATTATTTTATGCTGCTTACTTTCTTAGTTTTTACCTTGTCTTGTATTTCTGCTTAATGGGTTTGTTCGGGTCTTGACATTAATATAAAAAAGGGCATAAATTTAAAAAGCTTAAAAATAAGGCAGCCATCTCACTACCTGTCTCTCTAGCTTTTATACTTTTATATATTTTTAAAATTTGTACTGCAAATTGTGATTACTAGTATATTAAAGTATATTTATAATTTTGTTGAGTGAAATATTGCAACACAAAATATAATAAACAGTGCGAACTACCTCAGTCCTCCTATTTATTTATCAGTCTATCACTCTTCTTTGTTCTATCTATCTACAGTGCTTTCATGATATGTGGTTTAGAATATTCAACTTTAATGCTCTATTTTTTTTTTTCGCAAATCCACAGCTTCTTTATTTTAGGCTATATAGATACAGAAACATTATCAAATGTTCTGTGATCGGCATATGAAACATATACTGAGTAACACCAACAATTTCAGTCAACAGAAAGACTCCATTAAGTTGACTTACACCATGTGAACAATGCTATCTAGCGACGTTTACGTTTTTGTAAGAGTTCCCTCTTGATACAGCGCCTACCGTCACATCGCGCGTAGGCGGATGAGCTTCTATGTGGATTGATTCTCTGTATTTCTGTCTCACTTCACATTTTTTACACATAATAAATACAGACATTATTATACTGTGCGTTAATATACAAAGATATTTCATTACCAGTACATATTTTTCAGTATGTAGTGAGGAAATGACAAAAGCTATGAATTGCGATTTTCTGCTAATAAAGTCTAATGATGAAGAACATCGACAAATGACTTTAATAGCTTAAGTGAGCAATATAATATGCTTATAGGAGAGAGGGAAAAATATATTCAATGGCTAGGCAGCAACGCAGCGTTGAACTGATGTCCTTAAATCTTTATTCGGGATATTGTTTTTAAACTTTCTTTTTCAGCACTTTTACAATAAAGTTAGAAAAAATACTAAAGAATTGCATCGAAAAACGTGAAAATAATCTAATTTCATTTCTGAGATTACTTTATGTCTAAATCCTTGTTGATGTGTTTGATCACACACACACACACACATATATATATGTATATACAACGATTAATTTTAATAATAAATATCTGTTATCTGTTTAATTGTGATCCTTTACATTAATTATCTTAAATATATTCTACCTTCAAACAGCCCTTGTAAGAAACTTCATTATTTTATTTGTTTATCTGAGATACTTTCCCTTTTGTCCCCCCAGGGGTCTCAGTGGGACAGCGATAAGTCTGTAAGCTTATAACACAAGAAACTTCGTTTCGATAATCACAAGTAAGCAATCAATTAGAAGGGAGTAGAAAGGTACATACCAATAACCTTAGAGTATCTTCTATAATAATGAGAGACACGTTAATTGAATAAACATAAACAAGACTTGTTCGTGACATTGATAATGAAATAACTGATGTATAAAAATTCAGTATATAAGACAGCTTATTTCTTAATAGTAATACCAGTAACATCATTGTGTTAAAATGCCAGAATGTGGGCATGAAACAGTTAAACGTTCAAGATATTTTACCTACCTCGAAAAAAAAATCAGAAGTAATTAAAAAGGAAACTAGTATGATGAACAATCGCGAAAGGCGTGTTTACGTCTTATACGACAAACTGTAGAACGATGTAATGTTGGCACGAAAAAATAACAAATTCCGGGAAGATAAAACGTGTTACGTCTGTCGACAGTTTCATTTCCTATTTTGTAGAATAAATGTTATTTTAAAACAAAGCAAATAATGGATTTTACTTTAACCACAGTAGCTGAAAGAAGTGCGTAGGAAGTAAAATGTGAGTTGAAATAATCGAAATAATATTTTGTTGGCAACTTGTGCAAAGTGAATGTTTGTTTACTGAATTCGAAGCTATTGCACCAGAAGAAAGAAGATTTTTAAAGTGTTAAAATGGAGACATAATCTTAAGTTTCTTAGAAGTTTTTAAATGCCTCCAAATAGAAACTGGAAAACGAACATACCGTTTAGTTTTAAAAAAAAGCCTTAAATAATCAAAAAATATTAATAAATGAACAAAACAGATGAGATTAAGCTTAATTCACATATAGTATCTTAGTAGATATAGTTAAATGACGGGTACTTGAATATCTTGATTTACGTTTTCAAACTTTTCAAGATCATTTAGTGTAAGTTAATAACAAACATTCATTGAAGTATATACTAAAATATTTGGTTGGATTTCCTTTGACTACTGTACGTGTAACTTTAAGCAGTTTTAGGGAATTCTCACTTACATGATATACGTTTATACAGGGTACTGCATAGTCAAAGAGCAAATATAATACTTATATATAAAACTATCTTTATTCCAGAATAAAAAGTCTGTTGGTTTATAAGATTTTATTTACAATGTAACTTTTTTATATCTTTTGACGTATTGGTGAGTATTACAAATAGTTATTACTTTTACATTACAATTATTTGTTTTAGAGCAAAGACACATTGGGCTATCTGTTGTGTTTACCGCGGAGAATCAAACCCCGGATTTTAGCTTTGTAAGTCAGTGAACTTACCAATGGTCCTTCCGAGGGACCATTATAATTATGTTATAAGCTTGTTGCCCTGTAATGTCATTATTTGAATACAAAATCAAGCTTCCAAACACAAGATATAAAACTCTTTACTTTTAAAAGTCAATGTAAAAATTAATTGTTTAAAGTATAATATAAAATATATATACACCTTGATATATATATATATATATACATATATATATATATATATATACACCTAATAATAAAACAACTAATTAAATTAGTAAC
>NW_013665673.1:1029382-1038351 GCF_000517525.1 Limulus polyphemus | reverse complement strand
ATCGAAACTCGGTTTCTAGCGTTGTAAGTCCGCAGGTATACCGCTGTGCCACTGGGGGGGCACCTGGTATGGCCTGGAATTTAATGTGAGTGGTGTCGACTAACTGATATCTTCCCTCTAGTCTATTACTTCAAAATTAGGAATGGCTAGCAAATGGAGCTCTCTTGCAGCTTTAAACGAAACATAGCAAAAAATCATTCATTTATGTATAACACAATTATATTCAAAACAGAAGCAAAGAAGAAACAAATATTGGAAAAGGTAAATGAGAGGTTAGCGAAACTAACATACAAAATTATAGAAAACACTGAACTGCTGAATGTGGGAAAATTTGCACAAAAAACACACCAAAGTTTTATAAAATGATTAAAACAAGCCACTTATAATTCCATTAAATTACAGGAGGGATTGGTTTGGTTGTTGTTAAGTACAAAGTATCCAAACCAAATTTTTATTTATATTTATAATGTTTAAGCCTTTATTTACAGGATATTTACATAAAAAAGGGAAAAGTTTACAAGACATTACAGCACTGAAAGTGTGCATCTGTGCACAGATTATCATATGAAACAAGTTAACCAAGAGAAATAAAAATTAAGTGAATATACAAGACACTAATATACAAAAATATAATATATTTAATATAATATATACAGGAGCTCCAGCAGGATTAATGAAAGGACCAATGCAAAAACCAATAATAAAAAGAGTCTCTGGGACTGGTACTTGAATACAGTGCTCTATCAACTGAGCTGTTCCTAATAGTACAAGCCATCCCTATTAATGCTGAAAATATGAACACCTAGGGCTTCATTTCTATCGCAATCTATCAAAGAAGGTCTGTTGTAAGGTCTTACTAAAACAAACAGAGTCCGGCAATCACCCTGGAGTTAGCTACCTTCTACACTGTCTATCTTTCTTCCAGAGAGTTAATTGCCAAGCAGTCATCCATCACATCATCTGCACCTAATAGTGACGACGCCAGCTCACCATGTACCATGAGTTTAGTTCCTTCATTATGATGATTGGGGGACTGATGGTAGTTCCCAGAACTCTAGCTATCATTCCAGAGAGATCAGTGGAGCTAAGGAGGTAGTAGCCATCACAGGGAGATCCATACATTTCTTATTGGATGGATTTAATCAGTGGTTTCGAGATAAGCTTCCATGCAACAGCTCAGTATGCATTTTTTACTATTTGATAGCATTGTCCCATCAAAGGTACACTTAGATTTCACTTTAGTAATCGTGATTCCAAAGGGCAAGCAGCATACCTCCCTGTCTTGTTTTCTCAGGATAGCTACTCGTCTGTGGGAATGTGTAGGGTCAAGGAAATTGGGCAAATGCAAAGCACGCAAACTATTCAAGGACGAGATTGAAGGCGCGTATGCTTTCAATAGGCTATAGATAGTCCATTGAGGTTAGAAGCCAAGCTTTCATTTCCTGAAGCACTTCGTTTTCACTTTGATCCTCCATGTATTAAAGTCAGCTCCAGGGGGATTACAGAACATGGTTGGTCCTGTTAAGACCTCACAACTGACCTTTTTCACGGGTTGAGGTAGAGCTGAAAGACTTTACGACAACCACAGCTAGTCTGCTGACTCTTTTTTAACATTGATGGAGATGGGACGTACTTTTTAATAGCACAGATCCTGTTAGCCAGAGGTCCTGGGTTTAAGTTTTTGTCATGTGTCGCCTTTTCATATAAAACCTAAGGTTAACATAAGTATTTCCAACATTGCACTACAGACGAGCCTCTACACCTGCTGTTCCTCTGACTCTTCATGAACAGCCTGGGAAAGCTTGATGTTGCTTCCCACATCTCCTTCTGATAGTGCCCAGGAGGCCTTTTGTTTAATATCAGAACTCGTCACCTGAGTTGGATACATTGTTCAATCTTTGTTTCTTGGTCAAATCAGTTTTGCAGAGGTACATTGATAACATACAACTTCATGTTATTGATGAGTTCAATGTGCTTTCATGCATCATATGAATGCTGGATCTTATAGTTTGGTGAATTAGGTTGCCATACAACAAGGTAAAATTCAGTCCACTTAGAACTAAATGGTTTACATGTTTCTGGAGTATACTAAAGCCAAACCAATTGTTTTGCGAACTGGTGTTCTTTCACAATTTTATCAAGCATTATATTCTGTTTCTTGGCCGCCTTTCACACATGTTGACCCCAATTTCGTGGAATATGGATTACAACCACTCCGAATGTTATTGCAGACATCCTGGCAATCCTACAACTAATGAGAGTCATACATGAGAACTGCTGTGAGGGTACTTCATTCCCAAACATTAACATGCTCATAGAACATATCTGAGACTGCTGCCCTGTTCCTTGGTACACCATCATTACATGCCCCAGTCAGTTAAATCCAAGTTTACAAATTTACAAAGCATACATTTTATAGATTGACTGAGCTACTGAGCCAAATCACTGTACTGAGAATAAAACATGAAATAAGAATCTCCACCACACCTAGTACCTTATTCAACTTGAAAAACAGCTGACTGTTGAGATTTGGTCCTTGACCAGTGTGAATCTCCTCTGGTGCTCAGAAATAAGCTACTGTCTGTTTGAGCAATAATTGGCAGCTGTTTGAGTTAATATATTAGCCAGTGAATATACTTCAGCCCACTTAGTGAAGTAATTGGTTATAACCAGGATGTAATCATTACTGTGGTTAGTTTTAGGGAGAGTACTCAGCACATTACAGAGACCGAATGGCATAACACAAAATCTGTACGAGTTCTGAAAACACTTTGAACTTTGCCTTCATTGTCTAGCTTAACTTTCCAGAAGCCAGAAATTAAATCTAATAATTTAGGCCTGCAGGATCCTTCCAACACATTGAGAAATTCATCCATGAAGGCAACGGAAACATGTTAACTGTAGTTAACATTTTTTTATTTTTAAGAACTACTACTGGTGATTACCAAGTAATCTCTGAAGATTGAATGATTCCGTCAAAAGCATCACGTCTATTTCAGTACTGTATATATCGTTTGTGCTCCAATAAAGCCTGTGTGGTGGATGATGTAAATGACACATATGTTGCATCTATACGATGCTGCGTTATGTTTGTTCTTCTCACTATAATGTCTCCTCTGACAAACATATTGGAAAACTCCATATTTAACCTTCTGAGCTTTCTCAACTCAATTTAACTTAGATTGTCTGTACAATTATTGATCAGCAGTCTCAGCTGTACTAACAACCATGTATTTGTTTGTAGTCACATTGCCGCTGAAGTAACATTAATTATTATTATTACTATTAGCCCTATTATTTGCATTGCTTTGTTGGCTTTGCATGTAGAATAGCAATTTTAATATGCGTTTATCTACCAATGTGTTCAGCCCAGCTGGCGAGCTCTAGTATTAAATATTAGGTCTCCTTGGCATTAGCATGTGGGAAGCAAAAAATAGATTTTGGATGTTACTTTTACATGCCTCTATTTTAATTGACTAATTAAGAATAACGTAGAAAAATATCATATTCAGTCTAGCGTAATTTTTATCCTTACTGTAAGGCCTATTGGTTTTATTGCTTTGCTAGCTTTTGTCGCTTTAAATATTCAATAAAATATTACGTTAGCTTGCATATATATATACAAACATTCATATGGATACGTGTTATAAATTTTCATAAGAATACTTGGATTTTTTCTTAAATTTACACATTTTTCAGTAAAACTTCCTGGTATAATTATAGTTATGCTAGGATATTTGTTATATTTGTTCCAGATACGTTATGTAATAATTACCTTATTAGTTTATTTTAAGTTAACCAAATATTTGATTTTGAAAAAGTGTGCACTACTGCTCACACGAAAGTTCCCTGATTGGATCGTATTCAACTGATATAAATTTTTATCGTAGATATCTCTGTGAAACTGAAGCTGGTGAAGCATAAGAATAAAATCAATATATCATAATAGTTCCTTATTTAAAAATGATTAAAATTTTAAACGGTTCAAGTATAGTTGAAAGTTAGTTAACAGTAAGAGTTCAGTTCAAAGCTGGTGCTTTCTTAATTTTAAGATATCTTTCTTTGCGCTTCAATTAAACTTATTTCAAATGGCACAGTATGCATAACGACTACTTTCAGAACAATATGTATAGAACTGGCGAAGGTTTGACTCCGAGGTCCCGCAACTACGAATATTTGTTATCGTTAAAACACACACATTGTAATATTTTATTTTGACCTGATATGACCCGATGGTTAGGGCACTTGACTCGCAATATGCAAACCGCGGGATCAAAACCTGCAGCCGAATGTGTTGATCTTTTCAGCCGTAAGGACAATATAATGTGACAGTTATTTGTACAATCTATTAATAGCCAAGGAATAGGGGCCGAACACGGCATAGTGGTTAACGTGCTGGATTATGAATCCAAGGTTTCGTGGTCGTGCTTCGTAGCACATGCACTCTAGTGTATTACTTCAAAATTAGAGACGACTAGAGCAGATAGCCCTCGAGTAGCTTTGCGTGAAATTCATCAAATAGCAAAGATCGACGACTATAATGAACGTCTCTAAACGTTCGTAATTAACACTTTATGCCAAACATTATGTTCCATGTAAGATACTTCAATGAAATAAGTTAATAACTTAGGAAATAACTAATAATACCAAGAGCAATACATATATGCTATGAATATGATAGACTATAACTTTTGAAACGTCTGGGTGAAATCATCGCCAAAAGAACTTGAAATTGTTTTGAGTTTTAGAAAATAGCTGACGAGATAATCAGCTTAAAATAGCAAAACGAAAAATTTAAAAGAGCTTACTTGTAATCCACGGTTTTCTTTGCAAAATGTCTTTCTCGACATCGTCTATACAATAATTATCCCGGCGGATGCAAGTCCTGCCTGAAATGACAGGAAATTTAGAATGTTTCTGTTGACATTGACACAAATAGCCTCTTACCCGCTATGGAAAAACAAGATAATAGTAAAATATGGCAGAGGAAAAGATTAGAAACTTAAATCTTTATATCTGCCACGATGTAAAGAAAGAAGACTTTGAATAAGAAAGAAAATAAACACTTCCTTCTGTTGAATTCAGTACGTGTTCGGAACTTTGATAAATTTCAACTTTTTTCATTGAGGAAACTGTTTTCTGCAGTTAGATTAGATTTGTAATGTCTCTGGGAATTTTCACACTTCAGCACATTTTACTGTAATTTTCAAATATATTTTCGTTGGTGGTGCCCTCAAGTGGCACAGCGGTATGTCTGTGGACTTACAACGCTAGAAACCGGGTTTCGATACCGTGGTGGGTAGAGCACAAATGACCCATTGTTTAGCTTTGTGCTTAACTTCAAACAAACAAACAAATCCTTGGTGGTAAAAAGGAAATTTGGATATCAAATAGTTACCTCTTAGAGTATTACACTTTTGAACAATACGTCATATTCTGAAATCATATGCATTGCACATACTAAACAACTCCATTGTGTGCAACGTCCAACATATAAGGCTTCAACCTTTTAATGTAGATGTTCTTATGAGCTACCTCAATTATATCACAATTTAATGATTTACTCGTTTGACGGTGAGTTTGTGTGTGCAAATAATATAGACTCTGTGTTTTTGTCAGCCGCTACTAAACGATGTCACAAGTTATTTAATCCTAAACACTTTTCCTTTTTGGATGCAGTGTAATTTGACCGTACTTTAAGTTAGCAAAATATTCTAAAGCGTATTATAAGAACATTAGAACAATGTATTAGAGCTTTGTTCCGAAACAGAAACGTTTATTAACAATACATTTGTAATTGTAAAAATACGCTTACAATAAAAAAATCGAAAATTTACATGAAGGTTAATGTGAACATCATAAAAATATAAAATATTCCAGCAACCAGTCAATCCTAGCACTTTTCCGACTTCCGAAGAAATCAATTAATGCTTTCTTTTATCCTTTTGTGCAACAATATGCCAGTATTGTAATTTTGTAAGAGTATGGTGACATCATTATGGTTGCATGTTTAGAAAATAGTACATCTATTTACATTTAAAAGGAATACAACGTTAAAATCCAACACAATATATAGTTATTAGAAACAGGGATTTGCCCTAAAAAGACTTTACATATGTTTCGGTATCTTATGACACCATCTTCAGGAGTAACGGTTGTGACTTATATACCCACATAATCATTTACATAACAAAACGCCATCTAGACTTAAACTACCCAAAGTCACATCTGTCCAGTACTTTGTTATTTCTAGACCTGTAAATGGCATTTTGGTTATCTAAATCGTTACTCTCATACTTAACCAATACAACGTTCAGAGATCCAACACATTTGGAAAGTTCAAAAGGTTTTATGAGACTCTTATACAAGCGTACGCAGAAGAACAATAAATAAATAAATATAAAGCAGCAACATAAAGACTAATCATCACTAACTGACAATGAATTGTTTACGCATTTTTTGAATTCTAAAAAAACATCTATACAAATATAGTATGCCACTTCTCAATTGGAATGAGGCATAAAAATGATGGAAAGCATGTGACTGCATAGGATTCACAAAATGTATCCTATGGCAACTTTCCATTCAGCGTGAGTGTATTATAAATAAACAGGATTTTACAATATACTAATAAGAATACAAACAACAATCTCCTGCATGTGACATTCTGATTTACTTAACTTTGACTGGTTACATCATCGTTACATTTCCTGACAAGAACAAGTCTACTAGAGTGTAAAAGCTAGACTAATTAGGCTTTAATAGAAATCAGTTAGTTGAATTTAGGTAGGTTATTGTTAGATATTAGGGTATTGATATTTTCAATTTCAACAGCAACTTATGCAACACATGGGCTAAAGGACCAGGTCAGAGACTCCTAGGGTTCAGATATACTGTCGCTAATTTTGAAATACTGACCAGGGGGAGCTAGCCACTCAGCAGCACTCGCTGCCACAATGTCACTTTTGTAACTCACCCACAGTTAAAAGTGTGGAGAGTTTTCAGAGGCATCGTAAAGCAAACCTTCCAATTTATAATTTTATTTAATACGTTTTTCATGCCCTTTTTTGAAGGAATTCTCAAGTCATCATTCTTGGTACTTCGTGACAGTTAACGTCGGAGAAATAAATGGTACAAAAAGCAACTTTTTCATTTATTTGCTAATTTTGTATTTATGTTCTTTTAAATTCAGCGGGCTTTCATTTCTTCTTCACTGACGGATCACATCACACTCTGTCAATTATAGCGATCCATGAAAGGAAACATTATAGATTCAGAATACTAATGTTTGTTCTGTGCTTATTATGACTACATTAATATTTACAGGTTTTATACTGTCCTTTGGAAATGCCCAAGAGTGGTTGAGCGGTAAGTCTGATAGCTTATAACACTAAACACCAGGTTTTGATATCCGTGGTTGGCGCGGCACAGATAACCCATTGTGTGGCTTTGCGCTTAATAATAAACAAACAAATAAATCCTTTGGAAATAGAAAATGTCTCTGTACAATTTCCATTGAGAACTTTTGCTAGAAATTGAAGGAATGGGTATAATTCAAAATAACAGTGCTATTAATTATTTTTAAAGAAAAGAATTATTAACTGTGGAATATCTAGGTGGTTTGAATATTATGTTTTGATCTCTTAATGCACATTTTGTATCACGTCGAAATGTCATTCTTAAATATGCTAAACCGATGAATAAAATTCGTTTGATCTTTTAGTATAAAAGCTTTAATTTTCAGGCGATATTTCACGTTGAAGAAAATCAAAAGACAATATATTCGTCATTTACTTTTTTTTCTCTCTCTCTCTCTCTTTTATCCTGCAATGTATATTGCAACATTTGCTTGGAGTGTACTGAATTACCTTATATACATTTGAACTCAACTATATTACTCCGAATATCCATTACAATAAATAACATATAAGTGATTAACTAACTTCTTAAATATTTACACAAAACATTCATTAAATGAGCATTACTAACTTAGCAAGTTTAATAACGATCAAATATTTATAGCCATATGAACGTATAACTGCAACTATATATTTTTGTTTTTAGAAATAAAACCAAATGCGTTTTTATTGACGTTGACAAGGTATATCACATAAATCATTATTAAGCTGTGTAAATGGGAATTAAAGATACTATAACCAAGCATTTCTTAAAACGAATACATAAGTAACTAGAAATAAAGATTAGGAAATATAATAAAAGTTAAAGAGTTTGTCTTTCGAGCATCATAACCAAATACACAGTAGATTTTTATAGCCTTCATATAGACAATCGATTTAGTTGAGTACATGTGTAACACATAATAACGAAACGGCGTTATTAATAAGATTAAGTCGACCATGGAAGCTGATTCTAATTAATCACTATGTGCAGTTATAAGAAAGGTCAATAGCATCATAAGTTCAGAAGGTCGATTTAGCGTCGCACAAGTGGACAGTCCTAAAACAATGCACGTACAGTAACGTCCTTTAATCCAGTGGGCTGCGCGTGACCTACAAATTAGCATGCCCGGACTGTGAGGATTTAATTTCACGTCCCGTTATCACTAAAACGTGCTTCGCACATTTGAGGTACAGATAGCCAAAATCTGAAAGAATGTTTTCCTTCTAACACAACAATAAAAACTAAAATCGTTGCGCTGCGTAGAGAATAATGTGCTTAATACTATGATTTGAATAAGCAACCTAGTCAAGCAATAAACACAGCAGAAACACTTTTTTCACGTGTCGTTTCCATTGTTGAGAAGCATTACTGTTTTTTATGTGTGTGTATGTTATAAACAATTGTAATTAACGAATTCCTTTTTTCACGCATTATTATTATGAAAAGTCGTATACAATATCTGAGAGAAACAAGTTTGAAAATGCTAAAATGAAGGGTAAAGTATTATTTTATAGTGCGTATTGCTCTTTTTTTCCAGAACTATAGAAAATAGAGTTTAACTCTAAACG
>NW_013665673.1:1000021-1028477 GCF_000517525.1 Limulus polyphemus | reverse complement strand
CAATCCAAACAACGTTCATATTGAAAATAAACACATAATAATAAATTCGTTACAAAGTTCATATGTCAAAGTGTATAGAATGTAAACATAAATGATTCTTGTTATAATTGATATCAAAATGACGTTTTACTTTTCTTATTTTTAACTCAAATGCATGCGCTGAAATTTAAAATTTAAACTACATTGATCACTTGTATCATCAGAATATCCATGGTCAGACATGTACTGTATCTACACTGTTATAAGTTAATCCGAATAATTCCTGAGTTACTGGTTGTTACTAAAATAAACATTTGAAGTGTACATGTTATATGGGACTCAATCTTTTCAGTTATTTGTTTTTAAACTGTTACGTATTAGAATTTCAAATGGTCTGAAATTAAGTTAAATGATAATCTAAACTTAGTAGTTAAATTGTACTTTGTATTCAGTATTTAAATATATGCCGATATATAGTCAGTTTATGATATTTTAAACAGTTGACATTGTAAGAGGTCTTTAAGTACTAGACTGGGAGTGTCCTAGTTATTAAAAGCTGAAACGTTAGTCAGAAGGTCCAAGGTTTGAGCCGCGATAGGCCGCTCAACAAGTTCCACATTTTCAAATTTGGAGAGTTATAACTGTGACAGTCAATTCTCATATTCGGTTGAGAGTAGCCGCATAGTATGAGTGGCGCTGTTAAACTATTTTTTCTCGCTTTCGTCAGTAGTTCCAACTTAGGGAAGAATGTGCGTGAACTTCGGTGTCTCTGTCTGGATTTACCAATGTGTCGCGCTGTTCAGGTTTAAAATACCAATGCCAATGTTTTCCTACGAGTGTAACTTGTTTGTGTGTTTGAGTTTAAATAGGATGCCTTATATTTCTAAATGTCTCAGACAAAACGTTGCTGTTCTTATATCATTTCTTGTTTTAATCGATAGTAAATCAACATTACATTTTTACTATTTGTCAGCTTTGTCATCGCTAACACTGCAGTTAGTTTTCAAACATAAGACAACTGTTTTATATAAAGCCAACCTATGTCAAGTTATTTTAGGAACACTGTATAAGCATCATTCAGTGAAAATATAATAATTAAATAGTTCCTTTTAAGATGGTTCATTAATATAATAACAAAAAATATGATAGTGACCATGTCCTGCCTTATACTATATTTCATTATCATGGCCACTGTTTTCAGTTAACTAATAATTAATTCTTATAGGAGTCCTCATTAAAAACTATAAAGCTCAATTTAAAAAAAAATCCCCTATGACGTAACAGCACCAAATTTATTGAAACTCCACAATAAATTTTGAAACATTTTGTAGTTGATGTAGCTAAACTTATGGGTTCAGTTATTCAGCCATATGTACATATAATTGTTCACTAAACAAACTGGACGTGATGTAGGTGATGTAGTAACAGCCACGGATTTATTGGTTATTCTACACGAGCTTAGAATTATGGGTCAACCTTGCACTTAATGTCTTAACAATGAAGGCGATATTGATTTTGATACATGTACATAACGTGAATCGTACAATACTTTACCTGACACTGAATTTTGTACTTTGGGAAACGAATACAGATTGTTAAAGAAATCGATAAAATGCAGAAACTACGAAAACATATACTCTGTAAAAATCTAGTGTGAAATGAAGGTGCAATCTAATTCATGTAGAACTTTTAAAAGGAATAGTATAATACTTCTCCTTTTATTTGTTAACAATGTCTTATTTAAATGTCATGTTTAACTGTCTAATCGAAAAGTTTCATAACATTCGATCAACATGACAAAATTAGTAATATTTTAAAATCCTTCAGGATTTTGCTATTAAAATTATCACCCATTTATTGAAAGATTAATATGTGCGTAGTAATATTATATTTACATTTCGTGTATTAACTTTTTCTTTGTGTTTTAATTGCTGTGGATTTTCAGTTTCATGGCTTTCTACATTTACTTTTCATTTCTTCTTTACACAACTGCAAAACCTTTCAGGAATAATAATAGTACAACTTACTCGTTTGGATGCTTCATATTCTTAACTATAATTTAAAATGAAGTGGATAATCTTAACCAAAATGGGAGCTTAAGATTGCTTTCCTTCCTGTGATGTTCAACTTCGCCATATTCTTATAACTTTCGAAACGATATTAATAATTTCGAAACACATGTTTACAAGCTAAGAAAAAGAGATGTAAGTTTTAATATATGGCGACCTCGATCACAGCAGTGTCCTTGAACGTAAGCTATAAGTAATCGAGATCTTCTATCTGGTAAAGTTTAAATGTTCTTTTTCTAGAGCATTGAGTGTTATTCTGCTCACAAGTACATGAGTGAAAAGATTAAGTAATGCATCTAACCGCAATATGTAAGTTGAAGGTAAGTATGCTCAGTAATATTTTATGTAGGCATTACTTTCAGAACTTTGAAGTAAGGTACCATGGAAAGATTGTATCTTAGGTAGTAAAACTAAGGACGGCGTGAAGTTGCCATGGTAACGGAGACGCTTGTGATAGTAGGCGGCCTTATCGAATCTGCGAGGCCAAACGGCTCTAGACTAGTTTGTAGCATAGCATAGTTTATCCAGCTTTAAGACTGTTGAAGAAGTATAAGTTCTGTGCACACATACCCACAAATATCATTTCTAACGTATCGTGCTTTGTACAGTTGGGTTAAGAAAGTAGAGGGAATCTTCGCTCAAGCAGAGTCTAGAGAGCATTTCCCGCTACTCGCGATGTCCGTGCTACGTCACCACTGCACGCCCTTCACTCGTTGAAGCGTTATGTTCTACGTATGTTTGTGCGTGTAATATGTATGTGTGGAGGTAGGGGTTCTCTATAGCAGGTGTGCCGGCACCTGCGGACTTTCTTCACTACCAATCTCAACTCACATTCAGACAGCTCGAAGCTACTAGATCTAGCTCGGTTAACTCACAGAATATTTGAAAATCTGGAGCTCTTAGAGGTCAAAAATATTTGTTCGTTAAAAAGTTGATATTAAGCACTTTGTACAAGTCAAAGGAGAGCTAGAAGGGAGAAAGCAGCTGGTTTAGCTAGAAGGTGCCAGCTCACTGTGTATTTTCGTCTAAGTGGTGAAACGTGATAAATATTTAATAAGTTGTTTATGTATAAAAGGTAGGAGATTATTTAGTATATAGCTAGATTTGTGAATAATTTGACATTCTGGTCAAAATATGAGTGAAAGAAGCTTAAATACTTGTCTTAAAGTGTACTTTATTTAAAATCTCGCCCATACCTTTACTGAGGTATTATTTAAGGAAATATCTATTGGAATGTTTGGCCAGTGTCTGAAAGCTACTACGGTGATGGTAGCAAGTGAAAGTAGGCGGAGGCCTCCGACTGGCTGTTTTCATAAGTTGCCCGGCGTGACGCCATTATAGAGAAAGCTTCTAATTTAATCCCGCGTGATTGAACGAAAAGATTAGGGCTAAGGATTCTAGCTATTCGTTTTCCTCTTCATCACAGATTCATTTTAAAGTTCTATCAACGACCCACATTTCTCCATCAGAGAACATAAAACTGTCAACACGAAGAAGAACTTTTAAAATAAAATCGGGAGACGTTTTTGCGTGACGTAAAATATGCACTGGGGTTTATTTTTAGATGGAAGTTTGAGTATCGCCACGGTAGTTGACTGTAAATAGACACGAATATGAAACTACTAAACTTTTTAACAGAACTCTGATATTTTAAATTTTAGCCTGTGCAACCTCAGAAATAACTAAAGAACTGTTTATTTCTTTTAAACATATTTATATTTATCACAGGCGATATTTGTCGTAAAAATGAGAAAACAGCGATGTTGTCAACTATAAAATGTGTTATAGTTGCGAGGTGAGAGATTCTGTTGGAATTTCAGTTCACTAAGGTTCAGTCTGTATTTCTTAACATTTTCTTCCTCTTCGTAAGAAGCATTCTGTTACTCAACACACGGATGCTATCATACTGTTTCCTTACGGTTTACTCTGAAGTAAGTTTGAACAAAAATGATATATTGCATTATCTTCTTTCAGGGTTAGCAATGTTAGAGAAACTTTCTATTAGTGATAGCAGATAAAGAATTACATTATTTGAAAACAGAAGACTAGGTAGCTTTTTGTGCGAGTTTCTGCTGATAATTCAATCAAAAGATGGAATATCAACGCGGAAAAACTTTTAAAATAAAGTAAATTACTTCATTTTCTTACTTGATTTAAGTTTCCTTTTGAAGGAAATAAAATATTTTCTCCAGTTTCCCATGGATGAAAAGGTCATTTCCAAATTCTATCTGCGATTTTTTAACATGCAAAAGATTCTTGATACGTTCAAAAGATCAAAACATCCAACTATGGACGCAACTCACTTGGAAGTTCCAAAGCAAGTGAGGTCGGCGTCGTTTGATGAAATACATTTCAAAAACCGTGAGAAAGATTCTGAACTGTCGTCGTCCTTGCTAAATGTACCTCACAGTAGAGGCCAGCGTTCGCGATCATTTGATTTAGCAACAACAGAAGCAAAAGGGGCTGAAGGTGTAACATTAGATGTTCCACGTTGGCGCATAAGAAGACGATCATCTACTGACAAAAGTCAACATTTTAACCAATGTCTTCATTGTTTATATTTAGAAGAATACTACAAAAATGACCATAATTCGATCGGTTCCAGCCTATCAAATCATTCCTTATATCTTGGTTCTAGCTCAGAAAATATCAAAGATGATTCTACGCTAACCCATAGTGAAAACTTATCTGGCTTAGAAGGACTCGAGTTACAAGACTGTACAGTTTCGGTAACCCTCTCATCACCACCATCAGATGTTGTTAAAACTAAAGAGTTTTTTCCTAGCGATGAAAGCGGGGTGACCGTAGTTTCTCTTGAGGTTCCTCCTCCATCAAAACAAGTTCGTTCAGCATCCGTGGATTCCTCGTTCTTGAAAGTTCCATGTCCAGGTGATAAAGAGGAAGAGGAAGATGAACATGGCCATAAAACCCATCGTTCACGATCTGTAGATATAGGTCTTCCTACAGGAGGTGATGCTCGCTACACAGTCCACACCAATTTGAAAACAAAACTGAAGTAGGTATTTTACACGTTTGGAGTTACTAATTTAAGAAAAGGTTTATAGTGTTGCCTATTTGAATTAAAGCAATTAAAAAAACTCATGTTTGTAAGATCAGAATATCCATTAGATTGTGTATTTAGGTATCAAATATATTATGTCTCTGAGAGTACGAGAAACATAACAGATAGAAACCCAAATAATTGTTCCCAATAGCATCTGAAATATCTTCTAATACGTTTCTTTCTTTATAAGAAAAGACAATATTCTTTCAATCGTATAGATTAATTTATACATCATCGTTAATGTACTTTAATCACAGATATTTGTATTTGCGTCTTGTGTTATAAGTGTATAGTATAAAGCTAATCTTTTAATATTTCTTTAGCATAAAATAAAGTTCGATTGTTGTTAACGTAAATTTCTAACATAGATTGACTTGAAGATGAAAGTAATACATTTTTACTGCAATTTCCGTAAGCTTCTTTAGTTATGGCTAGCTGCATATATATTCAGTTTCCAACAATCTAATTTCTTTACGTGTTTAAAAACCACTCATCGCCTGGTATATATTTTCGTATCCTACGATGAACCTAAATTTCTTTTTGAATTGAATACGAAAGAGTTATGAAACTAAAACGTAACATAACCTACAGATCCTCTAATCACGACTTAAACTTCTTGTTTGTTTTATTGAATTTCGCTAAAAAGATACTCGATGACTGTATGCGTTAGAAGTAATAGACTAGAGAGAAGGCAGCTAGTCTACACAACCCACCTCAATTCTTGGGCTACTGTTTTTCCATGTTTTCTTTTGTTTTGTTTTTTCATATTACAACGGCTCCACGGCTCAAGGAGCAGCAGGTTTCGTGACAGGATTCGAAACTGCGACCTGCAGATTGCGAATCTAGCGCCCTAAACACCACGCTATGCCGCGCAATTTGTAGAGCTACTGTGTACTTAACTATTGATACCTTAGAGATTAAATATTTTCATTTGTTTTATCAAAATATTTATTACGTTGTATCTAATTGATAACTATTTTTTTCAGTTTTTGATTAGTATTTTTTTGACTTCCAATTTATAAATATACAATTTAATTTTAGTCGGAAATATCTAAAAATTTCTCTCATATAAGTAAACTTATTGCTTTATTTTTGAAATAGATATATCTTTACTTTTAGTCGGTAAATGTAATTGAAATCTATCGCCGGACATGCTCATTTTTTCAGTGGTAGAAGCGTTATAATTGTGGCCCCCCAGTGGCACAGTGGTATGTCTGCGGACTTACATTGCTAGAATTCGAGTTTCGATACCTATGGTGAGCAGAGCATATATAGCCCCCTGTGTAGCTTTGTGCTTAATTACAAATAAACAGTTATAGTTGTGACGGCCAATCACACTTCTCGTTGGTAAAGAGTAGCCAAAGACTTGGCGGTGCGTACTACCAGCCGCTTATCTTCTCTTGATATGCAGTTCAAAATTAGGGACAGCGGCAGATAGTCTTAATAGCCTTGTCATAAACACACGGGAAAAATGCACTTTCGTGCAAGTAAATCCCAAATTTGCTTTCCACACAGTAGATATGTATTTTAATTCTACTAGTAATATATTTCTATCTTCTTCTGTTTTTTTTTGTTTTTTTGCTTTTATCTCTAAGTTAACCAATAAAAAATATTTTTAAGATTATGTTTACTACCATTTATAAAAGGAATTGTTATAAGGGATTTTATTGGTTTATATCGTATTTCCCAATCATGTTGCTTGCTTGAAATCCGATATTTTTCATGTTAGTATTGTAATATTCCTCTCGAATAGTTTGTGCTCATATTATTTAGGGGACTTTAACACGACAATCGTTTTGTTGTTATTTTGCACTTTACTGATGTGAATAAAATATCCATAGCCTTCTGCGTCTAAATATCTTATCACTCCAGTAGTAATTTTTATTTAGAATATTAGTCTGGAACACCCTTTAAAACTATCTCTTGTAGTACATGCACGTTCTTTTTTCTTCTTGAGGTTCAGAATTAAATTTCTATATGCAGAGTTTACGAATGTTTTATGGTTTGCTGAAAAGCCTTTGATGTATATGATCTAAAATTTAGTCGACAGAAAATCTTCCACAACGATTATTATATAACGGAAATGGTATTGAATAACACACACACACATATATATATCTACAGTGGAAGATTAAATGTGTAAAAGAAACTTGAAAAGAAAGCTGATACATATTTTAGGAGCAATGCTTCTCGTTTACCAAAAATTGTCAGTGAAAGACTATAAACACGGGTGTTTTCCTGATAGTGCAATATCACGTTTTTCGTCCTGTTTGTTACTTAACGTTTCGTTTAAAATATATCATCCTTATCTGTACTTTCACTGATATAACTTAAAATATCCGCATAAGTTAGTTTTAGTGCGTTTAGCTTACTTTTATGGCTAACGCTGTTTTTCTTTATATTCTACAGCTTTCCTCCATAAAACAGCGATTCGTGATTTAATAAATTACAATAATATAGATGATGCAGAATTTGTAAGGTTAACAGTAGTTTTACTGCATGAAATGTATTAACTGTACTTACAAATATTGTTACTTCAACTTGGTTACTTCCTCTTATGGGCAGTCTAACTGCAATGCAGATTTACAACTTATGGCTATAACCTTATATATATGTGCAAAAGTACAAGTTCAGTGTATAAAAAGCGTGCAGTTGAATAAAAAATTTACACATCACTTCTAATAAACTTCAACTGAATGTCTAAATGTAAAATGATTTTACAAAACGTATTTAGGTATAAGACTAAGAAAAGTTGTCTTGGTCTAACAGATATTGTTAACTGCAACATAAAACGGCCAAACAAATAATTTATCCTAGCTTTGTCAATTAGGAACTTATTTATTTCGTATCCAAGTAGAAATGAAACGGAGAGGGTTGAGGTTTAACGCTTAATTGCTTTCAATGACTGGTGCGCATGCACATGTTGAAATTCGTTCCTGGTACTGTTGACTTATCATGGTTAGGATCCATTTGTTTGAACAAACTTTCAAACAGGTTTTCACTACACTATAAAGATGAAGCACTGTTATTGTTTGAATATTTATTATGTATTGTAAAACAAATTAAATCAAATATGTCTCGAGTAAATGTTCTTAATACGCTGCGTAGGTTGTTGATAGGTTTATACTCCAAACGACAATGTCCAAATTTACTTAATGTTTGTTTTTTGTTTGAATTTATGCACAAAGCTACACAATGGGCTATCTGTGCTCTGCCCACCACGGGTATCGAAAGCCGGTTTCTAGCGTTGTAAGTCCGCAGACATGCCACTGTGCCACTTGGGGGCAATTTAATTAATGAAAAATATAGTTGACATTTAAGAACTAGTTAGTTCTAGTACATAAGAGTTTTCTTTTTTTTCAGTGTTTGCATTTAAATACGTTATTTTGTTTGTTTGTTTGTAATTAAGCACAAAGCTACACAATAGGCTATCTGTGCTCTGCCCACCACGGGTATTGAAACCCGGATTCTAACGTTGTAAGTCCACTGACATACCACAGTGCTACTGGGGGGCAAATACGTTATATAATATTATACGTTTGGAAAAAATCAAATATGAACTTTTTAAAAGTATATTGTTCGTTTGTTTGTTTGAGAAGCCAGACTGGGCTATCTGCATTTCCCACCAAAGGACTTAAGTATATATATATATATATATATATACACTATATTAGTAAAATGTTTGAGAAGCATATCTTGAAATGAGAGTGTCTTGTTTTGCTACTGGGTGTCCATGTTGATAGGAAAAAAGTCTATCTTTGCGCTGCTCCAGAACTTTCCAGAACGGTTCAGTTGGATTAAACATGGTTCTAAGCTTTCCAAGAGAAATTCTAAAAGTTATTCTTCGAAAACTATTCCTGGACTCAACATGATGTATGTAATGATACATCAACATGGTGAGAGAGGCATGGTCCTACCCCTAAAATTCTTCCAATATAAAAATTGATCGCCCTAATAATGTTTTTCCTAACATGGTTCTTCCAACATCGACATTATCAAGTCATTATGAGAGCCAATGTAATGCGCTCACAGCTTTGATGAGTGGCTTAGGCTACGGTTCATTCATAAAATCCAGAAACATGGAAATCACTGCGCCCATAAAACGTGTATGCCTGCAAATCTGGATTTACATTTCTTTTGAAGTTTCATCTCACAAAATATTTCAACATTTGCGTGAACTAGGTAATGATTAGTTTTGTTAATTGGGCCGAGGTTCTACATTAGCATCTTTATTAATCTTCGTAAATTCAAAAAATTACCTACAACAGATTTGGGAATAACCAGATGGTGTGAAATATCTCGAGACAATTAGACCACCAATGCTACACCAAAAACTATTCATTTATGAAGGCTCATGCACTTAGGTTTCTTGAATACAAGTAAACCCTACGTGAAAGTAGACCATAGGTTCAAATGTAGCTTCTGTCAGAACTGGATCAATACTGTCGTATACTGCTCCAACAGTTTTAAGACTCACATAAAATAGTATGAGCTATGGAATGGACAATCTTTTTACATTAATTTATTCATATATTTGTGTTGCTATTCCAATGTATTGATAAAAGTAAACACAAAGTAGACAAAACGAATATTATCTTTTACTTGTGGCCTTCTACAACTTGGTATTTAAAGGTTTAAGTGTGTAATTCATTTGCACATAAACTTATTTATTACGAAGTGCTGGTCTCTCTGTGCCTCAGCGATAAGTCCGAGGAATTATAAAGCTAACAAGAGGGAATCCTCAATAGCCGCAGCACTTGAAATTATTTTACACAGGATTAGAGTAAATTAATCTATGAGACTTTTTTTCTTTTTTATTAACTATATTTTTCTACGCCAGCAATACCAAGCGTGGGGCGCGCGTATACCCGATTCGATTTTATTACTCATCAGGATCTCTACCAGCCTACCCTCAAATTTAAATTATTTTAGGCAGGACTAAATAAATTATCTATGAGACCTTGAGCGTGGTCAAATACATTAATCGAGAAGGTTTGGCTTCCTGAATCCAACACTTTAGGTATATCTCAAATCAGTGCTAATCGTAAACAATAGTAATACTTCACGGATATTGAAAGAGCAAAGTGTTGACCTCCTGAGTCCAAAACTGTAATTAGATCTCAAATCGGTCAAGAGATGACGGAGCTATAAGCTAAAAGTTTGTACATGAAAAAAAAAGACAAAATAATCAAAGCCATTCTATGAACTGCGGCTAACAAGAGGGAACCCTCAATATCTGCAGCTGTAATTAGATCTGAAATCGGTCAAGAGATGGAGCTATGAGCTAAAAGTTTGTACTTGAAAAACAAACTCGGAGCCATTGTATTAGTCGCTATGCCACAGCTAAACATCGGGTTTCGATAGCCGCAGTGGGCAGAGCACATATAGTCCATTGTGTATCTTTGTGTTCAAGAACAAACAAACAAACGGATTACTGAAGTAGAACTATAGCACAGTATAAGTCCTGAAGTACTTTTCTTATTACGTTATTCTACTACAAGTTAGAGAAGAAATAGTCTCAATATCATACAATAAATTCATTGTTAAATCTTATGTGAAATTTGTTTGATAAAATATGTGACGTCATAGAAGGCCCTTTCAATTTAATGGCGATGAGTAAAAGTGTAAATGTACTTTTTTTGAACATCCTATAAATTGTATTGCATGCATATTTCCAAGTAGAAATGCTCTAACAAAATGTGTATCGCTATCACAGTGCTGGATATATTTTTACAAAGAAGTAAAATTACACTTTGAATAACTATCTTGTTTCTGTTTACAATACGTTAGTGTAAAATCATCATTGCTTCATTTCAAAATGAGGGTTAGCTATTTATGAATGTTGGAGTCCCTGACGTGGTCGTTTAGTCCTTGTGTCACATAAGGTGCCGTTCAGCTTGGTTTAACAAATATATGTATATTGCAAATCATACTTTGAAAGCGGTCGGATTACAGCTGGTGCTTATGTTTACCTCATATATTCGTTCAAAATTATAATATCGTTTTGCTGACGTAAAGATAATATGGGCACACACACACACACATGTCTATAACAATCTTGTTTCCTGATGATATGACGTCTTCCTATTATCTGGCTTTATAACGTCACACTTAATATTCTTTAAAGACCCACAGATGTAAAATGAAAATTTTGTGGTGACTGTTGTTTTTCTTTGCCACTTGCGCCCTCAGCTATTCCGAATGTTTAAACATCCTATCTATTTTGAGATTACAGGTGGTGTGTGCTATTTCTATGGGCGACCCAAAAAACAACAAAAATTTGTATTGGATACTCCTCTTTGTACAGTGGGTTTGCTCCGTTCATGTACATATGTTTTCCATGTGATCAACATCAGTGTTTCGCAGGTGCGAGAATACTCCTGAAAATAGTTGTTTTCTTAAACAGAGCATTTTTGTTACTCGAAGCATTCAATAATAGCCAAGCTTTTAGATCACCAACTGGCTGCTTGGGATTTTACTTATAGATTCTATAACAGGTTTACTCTCAAAAGAAAAAAAATAAATATTAAAACTACATATATAAGAGCAGACATCTCTTGCTCATCAGAGGAGTAGGACTTTAATTGCACTCTTCAAATTATATTTCTTGAACTGCGTAGATGTATAGAAAATTGAATTGAGTTTCTCTTGAATTTGAAACGATCATTTTTGATCAATATTGAATTATAGTTTTTGGAATGACAATCTGTAACAAAGTCGAATTACTAAGAGTTGGTAAAGGCTCTTAAACTGACATATTTCACGCTTAGCCTTACATGAGACCGATTTAAAAATAATTCCCTAAGTTAGCACTAAAATGCCTTTTATCATAAACAACAAAATATCATTAGGATTCCAAACTAGAGTTATACAAGAGTTCTTGGAATTTCTTACGTTTACATGAAATTCAAAAACTACACAAATTATGACAACTAGAGTAGGCTTAATTGAATCAGATGCACCGACTTATGAATTTTCAGTTTGATATTTTTATAATGTTTGCACATACATATATATTTGAATATTTTCAGTTAGGTTATCGCAATGAATAAAATTAAAACATTTTTATTTTCAATTTTGATAGTACATGGTATAATTATAATTATCTATTGTAATGAGGAAAAAAAGGCCAAGATTTAAACTTATAATATCAGCATGAAAAACAAAATCTTCATTGATGAGGTTATTAGTTATTCGTTGAACTTGTGGAATCAAAGATTTTTGAAAACGTGCATTATGAGGAAAGTAGGTAAACTTAATTATGCAACTGAAAATTGTTTATACTATATATATGTATATATATATATAGGTTATGATTGATATAATTTAGTTATATAAACATTATTGTGGCTGAAAGTTATGAGAAAATAAAATCATGATATGAAATCCTTTAAAATAGATTAATCTTATAATTAGACCAGTCAAAATAGGTATTCTTATTTTTAAAGTGGTTATTCTGTTTAACTAATAAAATCAGGTAGCAGAGATCAAATTATGATTATTGTACGAATTACAATAAAATAATCAGAAGATGTGAAACTTTTAATGATTATTGAAGGAGGAACAAACTAACATACTACAATAAATAATATATATATATACTCTATATATATTCATATATAATAGTATATAAACATAGTATTATGAATGACACTCTAAAAGTGTCAAGACGAGTAGTTGATATGCGATACATATAAACTAAAAAAACCTTATTGATCTGTTGGTGAAACAGCGCATGCCTAGAAACTAGTCTCATTATTAAAGTAAATTCATTTCTATAAGTGAAAAACTTTTATCTGGAATTCGCTGCATGTATAACGACAGTCTGAAAGTCTAAGACGTTTGTTTCGTATTATAAACTCATCAACCGTTAATTGTAGCATAAATAGGTGTAAAAATCTTCAGATCACTTTGAAATAATAGGTACATGATTAGATTGACTAAATGAGTCGTGTGTCTTATAGCAAACATTTCATTATAAAAGTAACTCAACACCAGATCAATCTTCTGGCAATTTTATTAGCTCAAAGAGAGGTTTAAAGAAGAAGCAACTACTGGCATAGATAGTAGTACCATCATCTTCCTAGCTACATGTTTTTATGGTATTATCTGTATTTTTTTTATATAAAATAACTGGGAAAATATAGATACATTGAACTGTAATTTTGTGATGTTGCTTCTCAGTACTGTTTCCATGTATAAGGTCTTTAGAGTATGGCTTTATATTCAAGTTCAAGGGTTAAGTGAAAAGAAAGTCAAATGAATAAAATACAAATGCAGAATGAACAGAGGTTTAGTCAAAATTAAAGATAACAGTACTGGACTCCCACTCACAGTGTCGTTTACTTAGCCATTTTTAATTATTATAGTATTCTTGCTTAGGTTTGCATTAGATGCAGATCATGTATATATTAAGTTCGTTGATTCAAGCCTGTTATTAACTACATTCAATGTAACTATGCAGGTTTTTACACAGCATTTATAAATTGAATGTAGCGGTACCGCTCGTAGATCGTCTACTGTGCAAGTTAAATACACACAGCACAGTAATATTCAAAATGTATGTACTATGACAACAATCACATGCTATAATTTACTTTAGACTAACTTACTTTGTTGATTTTGTGAAAAAGAAACAGTGTATCACAGGTAGAAATAGCAAGATTAAGGGAATAAGAGCAGGCTTTTGTGTTCTATGTATTCTACAGTTGAAGAAAGTACGCAGACCATCTCTGAATAGTAAAATACAATGAAGGTTAAATAAATAGAATAAAAATAAAATATTTAATTAATGAAAACCATAAACATCTTCAAGAATCAAAACAGCAATTAGCGCTATCTGCAATTTCAATATCTGTATAAACCGTCTTAAACTCGTATCAAAATCCTAAACAAAGATTAATAAAAAAAAACCATTGAACTCCTTTAAATAGTTCCTGACTTGTTTAAACATTATCAAAATGTAAAGGACACAATGTCATTTGCTGATATTATGTTGTACAACAAGATTTGTTCGTGGGTAGTTGTATTTTTTATTAAGTAAAAACATATATTAACCGTACTTTGCATTTCTTGTGAAACTGTTCTAATTACCTTGCCCCCTCCCAGTGGCTCAGCGGTTAGTGGTGGGCTTAGGAAACTAAAAATCGGATTTCGATACCCGCAGTGTGCAGAGCACGAATAGCCCATTCTGTAGCTTTCTGCTTTACAACAAACAAACAATTAATTACCTCAGTGGTCCCCCTCGGTGGTTCAGCGATAATTTCGGGGGCTTATAACACTATAAATTGGGTTTCGAGACCCACCATGGTTACAGCACAGATAGCCAGCCCATTGCGTATCTTTGTATTTAACAAACAAATAAACACAATATTTAGTTTTCATACATAATTGTGATACTTTTATATTTAGTTTTATAAATATATCGACTAGTTTGTCTCCCTTAGCAACACATTTATTTGGAATAACGTAGTATTTACGTTGGCTGGCTGACTTGTCACGTTTTATTATTTTATTTATGTTTAGTGGTTTTAATTTAACATGAGTGGTTTTCATATATAGGGTGATATATTAGTGTGGTGAATCTTACAATTTGTTGACTGTGTCTTCTTTATATTCTATTTCTGTGCACTTCTGCAGAGTTTTCACTAAATTGAAAGAAGTTCTGAAATACATATCACTCAGTATTTTAGGAAAAACGTGATCATTGGAGTAACTTACAGCATCAACTTTGTTTCAACAGGAATTGATAAAATAATACGTTGTCACACAATGCAATTTTACTAATTATTTTTCTTTGCTATCGTGAAGTATGTACAACATCAGAGAGGGTTTCTTGTTTTTTGTTTTGTTCTTTTTTTGTAGCCTGTTTTACATTATTCTAAAACTGTGTGTTAATTCCCATTTTCTAGTATTTATTCTCCAAACAGCTATTATTTCCCAGACCTGCAGTTTGTAATACACTTTTTATTGTTACTGTTATTTTCGTAACCCAAACAATTAAGCCGATATCACAAGAAAATCGTTATTTTAGTGCCCTATACCCTTCTGGAAAAGAGCAACTGATGATCAATAGTAGACGTATCACCATAGAAACAAATAACTTGTTGGCTATTATTGCTGCTTATTTCTAACTTCATTGTAAAACCAGATGTTTTTTAGGAGTTTTGTTATCTCATTTAGGTATTGTTTTTACTTAGATGTATTTGCTGTTTAGTGCTAGTCTTAATGTGTGGCTAATACGATAACTGGTTTTATTGTTACGAAGAAAACAGCGTGCAATAGAAAGCACTCTCGCAGTCACATGTAATTTACTTGTGTCCTATTTACTTTCATGCACAAAGACTGCGCATGTGTTGTATACAGATATCGAACGTATGTTTTAAAATTACATTTTAGTTGCGAATTTAGGAACGAGCATGAAGTTGAATATTTTTAGCTGATTTCTAGAAATTCTATTTATAGTGTTTCGATTTATTCATGACATATGACGTAAAAATTACAGTGGATTATTAACAATAGATAGCTAAATATCTGGACGCATACACAAAAACATATAGATGGATGAATCGACCAAAAGATAGAGAAATAAATGTATAGATGGAAAGATGCCAGAAAAACATAAATAAAGCACAAAAATATAAAAAATGTCATTGCGAAAGACAGAGGAAATACGTTTTGATACGTGATGTTTTCTGTTTTTATAAATTTAATTTATAGTTTTAACGTACTGTTTAAAAAATACTGTACATTTCTGTTATTGTTTGTAAAATTTTCCATTAAAGGCTATATTGATGAAAAGCATGCTGCTAATGAAGTAGATGTTTACGACGCAGTAAGAAGATCAGGAACATTTCACGTAAGATTTAGAGAAACATTATTACAATCTGTTGAAGCGACATTAATATTCATGATAAGATAGAACATTTGGTATTTTCAATCTGAAGAGCACCTTATGCGACAGTGGGCTCAATTATCAGACCAGACACCTCTAAAGGACGGCATCCAGTCAGCAGCATTTGTACCTATACAGCTACTCTTAATCGAATAGCAAGGGTTTACTATAAGAATTATTAAGCCCCCACAGTTAAAAGTTTGGAGCGTTTTCAACAAAATATCGTGGCTCGAACCTTGCAATTTTGATCTGCTGTTTTACACGCTATCTACTGAGCAACGCCAGTATTCAATAAGATCGACAATTTACGACCAAAAGCAGTTTGTTGAACTAGCAAGGTAAAATATACATTATTTGGGGCGAGATCAGCTAAGATAGTTTTCCATTTTTGATTCATAAAATTCAATAATTCTTCATAAATAAAGGCAAATTTTAGTTCTGTTTATAAATTTTGTAATTTTCACATAGTACCATAGAGTGCTGATTACAAGAATTACTTGTGCCAAATTATGAAAATATAGTACTCACTAACTCAAGAAACATCATGATTGTACCTAACGGGTATATAAAAGCTTTTGAATTTTCTGGGTGGTTTCATAGAGTTTTTCCGTCTCACAGTCGTGGGGCCCGGCATGAGGGTCGCGGGATCGAATCTTTGTCACACCAAACATGCTCGCCCTTTCAGCCGTAGGGGCGTTATATGTAACGGTCAATCCAACTATTCGTTGGTAAAAGAGTAGCCCAAGAGTTGGCGGTGGGTGGTGATGACTATCTGCCTTCCCTCTAGTCTTACACTGCTAATTAGGGACGGCTAGTGCAAATAGCCCTAGTGTAGCTTTGCGCGAAATTAAAAAACAAACAAACAAACACAGTCGTGGTCACCTGAAAATGGTTTTGTTGGTTTATTTTTAATATTGCCGCCTAGTTATTAGTTACATGTATGTCTTCAGAAAGTTTAAATAAAAATCAATGATATGCATATATATATTTTTAATGTTATCTCAAAAACGCTGTGTTCGGTTTCAATATTATCCAAAGTCACACAATGAAACAAGTGTCAAACAAAGCTGCAAACTGACGGATTGCTTGAATGCACTAAAGCCTGGTTAATAAGTCAACAAATAGAATCTCATTTAAAATATATTTTCAGAGAAGTCTAATTTTCTTAGCAAATATCAAACTTATTTATAATTTCTAGAAATGTAACAAAGCGTCCCGTTTAAAAGGATAAAAAAAAAATAAAGTTATTTACTCTACTCCCGTTTTTTAATAAATATGTCTTTGTTCAAGTCATGGATCTAATTAAATATCCAAGAAAAAGAAAATTCCTTACGTTTACCAGTCAGCATTTTAGCACTTAACACCTAAGAAAAAAACATTATTTTTAGCATGCGCGCTACATTGAAGACCAGCTGATGTATGTGTGTTTGGTTGAATTAAGCCTCAGAAACGGTGACAGTACAGCTTCTGTATGCATGACAATAAACCTCCTGTTATTACTGACGTGTAAAATTGACATTATTATGCAAAAAATTTCTTTCAGCCTAACTTATAAGTATTTGCTATCTTGGACCTAATATATCGTTTACATGGTTTTCCTTAAATAATTGTTGAAGGGTCATTAGGGCTAGTATGTCATGAATTTCCTCATATGAGGTAATCTTATGAGCTATTATATTGAGCTATTGATGATTAGTTCAGTAAGCAGAAGACGGGATTATACGCAAAGTAAAACAAAATTATATAATTTTTATAATGGTTAAAATGCTAAAAAAATAACTTACGAGATAGGTTGTATGCCATCTGGAGATATTTCTGTCCCCGCAGATCTAGCGTGTGAAGCAGTAAAAATAACATCCTTTCACACATATGTGTTTATATACCATGGGGCATGTTTGTTTATTTAGATTGCATAGTGATTGATAAAATGTCGAAATGACCTAAAGAGTTTAGAAATAAAACTGCAAGAAATATGAATATTGAATACATAAGTGGATGGTGGTCAATATATGTGTGTGTTATTATACACTTTATATTGGGAAAATAAGTGTTTAAATCTAGCCCGTCATACATGTTACTTAAGTCAAAGTCATGCATATTACAAAAGTAACAACATATTGACGGTTCGTTTTGTAGTACTTTAATAACAAAACTATATTTAAGTGCGAGTTATTTATCTATATCAGCTATAAATGTTTCCATGTAGGAAATGGTATACGCTTAAACATCGCATCTGGCAAAATTAATTACATGCAATTTTGAGACCAATGCTATTTTCACTAATATTAATTTGTATTAGAAATTCCCTATAATAAATTTTGTTACTAAATTTTGTCTTAGCATTTTTAGACACTAAGGTTCTGCGGTCATTTAAATATAAAACTCGATCTAGTCAATAATGTTTTCAACGTTTTAACGAATCTAAAATATGAGCTTCATTTTCAACTAAAATGGTTATGATATATATATACGTATATATATATATATATATATATTAGATTATTTTGATTGGTTTAAATCTAAATACTCTTGGCTTTTAATTTTTTCTAGGCCCGACATGGCCAGCTTGTAGTTAGGGCACTTGACTCGCAATATAAGGGTCGCGGGTTTGAATCCTCGTCCCACCAAACATGCTTGTCCTTTCAGCCGTGGGGGCGTTATAATGTGACGGTCAAGCCCGCTATTCGTTGGTAAAAGAATAGCCCAAGAGTTGGCAGTCGGTGGTGATGACTAGCTGCCTCTAGTCTTTCACTGCTAAATTTAGGACGGCTAACGCAGATGGCCCTCGTGTAGCTTTGTTCGAAATTCAAACCAAACCAAACCATTTTTTCTGCAATCAGTGAAGTAAAATTCATTAGTAATGAACATCCTATGAAAGTAATCTTTAATTTAAGTTTTTAATTAGTATAACTTGTATATGTATAAGATTATTCCCCCGGTGGGACAACGGTAAGTTTACAAACTTACAAGGGCAAAATCCGGAGTTCGATTCTCTGCAGTGAACACAGCTAATACTACATTGTGATTATGCTCCAAAACAAACAAACAAACAATCCTTTTTGCTAATTCATTATTAGCTTATACTTATTTTTTACCAATTTTGAATGTCATGAAATCTGAATCATCCTTTAACTCTTGTTTTATTTTATTATTTTTACTAACCCCAACTATCCAAAGTTATCAAATTTGATTTAAATAACACTTTGTAATTTGTAATCACGTTCTAAACGAAAGGGTGTAAAAAACTGTATAATGAGGATTTCATCTTTGTGACCCTTCGAAGGATGGTATGCATGAATAACACTTTCAGATAATAGATGTCCTTAAAACGGTTGTACGCAGTTGGTTCCTAACAACACAACTGCATTATAGCGAGTTAGTACGATGCCCACTAAACTGTTATTGTGCGTTTACTGTATATATATTCTGAATTGATTGGCTTTCTATTCTTCAACACTAATTTGTTATGTTTAATATTGTATTAACCTCTAATATTGATTAGTTATGAATTTTTACTTGACTTTTACAGCAATACTTATCGATCCTTTACCATACGTTTTTACAGCTGGATATTTGTGGAATTGGAACTTGGAAATGTTTTTAATTTCCTTATAAAATTGAAAATTTACAAACGTATATTCTTAAAAATGGTGGTACTAAAATTGAGTTTTACAGTACTAAAGATGATTGTATTCAAAATATCGGAATACTGATCAATCACAAAAATAGTAAATACTCATTTTTTATCTTATGTTTTATATCAATATAGCTGTAATATGTCATTTTAGTTTCATCCTCAAGTCAGTAAGGTTACATTTGATGCTATTGATGATGATTAATTCATAAATATTATCATTAAATTGTCCTTTTGACGGGAATAGCAGATTGTAAAGTATTTGTGTTACAGAATTACAGCATTTTGACAAGGTATTATAATATCTGACACGTAATATGGTATAATATTGTTGAATTATTCAAACTTCTTGATGAAAGCGCCGTAGAAAAATTATTTTTGACTTTCAAGTGCAAATGGCGAGAAATCAAACCTTTGTTTTGCAAATCGTTTTCACGTGTTTAAGTAAATAGATCTTGCTCAAGTGATATACCCAATGTGTCTTGTAAATGTGTTTTAATGTTATTACGTCCGAAAAATGTTGCACTTGCAATGATCTGGAAGAGTTTTCACCTGATATAGAAAGGATTAAATTCAAGGTTACATTTGTTTAAAATATTTTCTTTAGTTTTGGAGTTTACATGTCAAAGATCAAGGCCATTTGCATTAATTAAAAACATTGTCAGTCAGCGCCTCTAAAAGGGCAAGCTAAATGATTTGTACGCCTACAGTTTGGCATGTACGAATATGAACTGTGCTCATAGTAAGAATGCATTTTAGTTAAGGCTAATCCATTTTAATTAAGGTTAATACATTTAAGTTAAGGCTAATCCATTTTAGTTAAGGCTAATCCATTTTAGTTAAGGCTAATCCATTTTAATTAAGGTTAATACATTTAAGTTAAGGCTAATCCATTTTAGTTAAGGCTAATCCTTTGCATCGTTTGGTTTTTAGACAAACCTTTTGTTTTTCGATTATAACAGTTACACATGCATGTACACCCTAAACATATTATAAGAACTTATGAGCGAAAGTAAATAATAATGTAATAATATACCAACTACATTAAATCTGTTATACCCAATCATTGAGACCTTACGCTCATTACCGGGGCTCATCAGACTTTTTGGGATACGCCAGCTTAGTAATGATTGATTACGCACGTCATTATTGAGTATAAATGTTAGCTTGTAACTTGCTAAATAGAATATTGAGACCTTTATTTCATTGACTAGACAACAGGATTTATCCAAGGAAGAACTGGATTTGAGCTTGTTTTGATCAGAAGTTAAAGATCGTGATTCTTTTCAGGGGTATTATTCGGGCAATGAACGATAAAACAAGTCAAGGCATCACTGATTTACCGTGTGTGTCATTTTATTCGGAAACCTCTTGCTATTTATTTCCGTAAGCAGAAAACTATGAAACTATCAAGATTTTGTTCATAGAAGTAAGAAAGATAGTACGATAATTATATTAGTCAGAAATCAGATATATGACTTCAAAGTTGTACTTATTGAATACAAAAACGTAAGTTTATTACTTAAAGTGAGAGCGAAAGTGAAGTGTTCGTTCTTTATTAATACACTATCCAAATCTCACGTTTAGAGAAAAAAAATAACAAACTTTATTTTGATAGCAATTATTATTATTTAAAAGATTTCATTGAACAAAAGAAATACACAGATCTTATTCCATAATTAACTCTCTTTAAAGAACAGCTTGTTTCCTTTTTAATGCGGCATTTCATTTCAAAATCCCCCCCCCCCAGTTGCTCAACGGCAAATCTGCAGGCTTACGACACTAAAACTCGGATTTCAAACCCGTGGAACATTATGCATTAGCTTTGTATATAACAATAACCAAACCAGACCACTTTCCTATGAAAATATTTCCTATAAATATTTTTAGCACTCGTAAGAATAGAGTGTAGAGTATGAACTTTTCCCTTCTATTTTAGGTCATCAGAACGGCATTTCATTGCGACAGTAATCGCTTACTATCTGTGCCGGTGTGTAAAGGTTAGCATGTAGAGCTTCGACTCGGAAGGTCAAACATTCGAGTCGCGATATGCTGCTGAACACGTTCCGCACTTTCAACTGCGAATGCGTGGAAAAGGTGCTAGCCAATCTCATTATTCAATTAAGAGTATATGTTTGGGCAGTAGGAGCCGTTAACTGGTTGTCTTCTATCTTAAACTTGGGGTCTATGACCGGACCATTTAGTTCATATTTTATATTTGTATTTCAGTCTGAAAATTTCAAAAATATAACCAATGATGCGTATGGCTATAACATTCAGGTGAAGGAATATATATATATATATATGCTAGAAGAAAGTATTAAGTGTAAGTCAGTGTAACACCAGAAATTGGAGTGTAGGGATGTAAGCTATTATATGATTCAAGAGGAAAGTAGACAAATGAATAGAAAGACAATAGCTAGTAGACAGTGAAAACCCTTTGTTTGAGTCCTACCTCTAAGTTACAATTTTATAGAATTTCTCTCCTATTGTGTAATTAAGTGTAAGTTTACGGCTTCAGAACGCTAAAATGGGCTCAATTCTCCGCAGTGAACAGAGCGCAGATAACGCATTATGCAGCTCTGTGCTAAAACATTTCTTTTTTTATTGTGGCAATATAAATTAAAAATATAAAATTTTCATTGGTCATGCGGCATCTAATTTTTCTATACAAAGTTCAATAAAATATTACTGTTTTCTTTTTATTCACATTGCTTAAATATTTAACTTTCGTTCATTGCCTCCTATTCTTACCCTAAAAAACTAGTTTTTCTTTTGGTTTTGGTGTATTTTTATGCATCTGGTAACTGACAAGTTAAAAAAAGACAATACGGGATCACTTTACAATATATGTGTTCATAGTTTTTTTCCCTTTGAGTTGAAAAGGCGTTAAGGACAATGATAAAGAAGGAAGCCGGAAAGAAAGAGATTCTTTGATTGACTAATCTAGTAGTAGTAGTACTTGGTTTAAAACTTCCTAGAACTAAGCACGTAAGCTTCTTATGGAAATATTTTTACTTTTACATACATGTATTTTTCATAACTTTAGAAGTTTCGATTTTGCCACGCATCGCAGAACATGGATATCAGTGTACTTGGTTTAGATTACAAATAAATATATTTTGCGTAGTGTGAGATGAAAAATTAGAATATTAGATAAAAATGTTGATTTTCATCATAACTAGGTAGATTGACTGGTGAGAATGTTAGGTGGATGGGTGAGATAGTGTTAAAAAACACAGATTAATGTAACTAGTTAGATTAACTGGTTAACTGGTAAGAATGTTAGGTGGATAGGTGGGATAGTGTTTGAAACACAGATTAATATAACTAGATAGACTGACTGGTAAGAATGTTAGGTGGATGGGTGGGATACTGTTTAAAAACACAGATTAATGTCAGGCAGATTATTAGATCTGTGATCAATCCGTTGAATGAATAGAGATTATTACATATATGACTAGCTGAATAAGGAGATAGATACATTCTTAAAAAATATGCGTAGACAGTTATAGACTGTTAGCCATAAAGAACGTTGGTTGAAATATAAAGATACATAAATTGTCGGTGAATAAACAGATAGGTTGTTAACCATGTGTAATGCAAGGTATACAAATAGACAGATTCTTATACAGTTTAGTAGCTTTTTCGACATACTAGAAAAATTAAGATTGGCCCTATTGTAGAGCTTTGGATCTCGGAGCTGGAAAGCCAGATTCAATTCCGTGCGAATTTAAGCTGTGGGTGCGTTATAAGAGCGATAATGAAATCCTTAACGTTGATGGTAGTGTGCTACATGCTGTCCGCATTTCCTCTGGTCAATAGTTCAGAGTTAGGGACAGCGGCAGATAGAATTAGTAGCTTTGCCATAAATACAAAATACAGAAAATTATACTTGATACAACAACAGAATCGAACAAAAATTCGAAATTTGAACTCGATGAGAGATATATATCTTTCATAACACGTTTCATTCAACGCTGCATGGGATCACTATAGTTATGTCAGAGTGATTATACGCAGACGGACAATAAAATAGGAAGACAGATCCATCAAAAAAAGCCAAAATTCTATTTTGGCTTCAAACAGTAGGTGATTTTCCATAAATACAGCAAAATAAAACAACATATTTTTCGTGTGCTCTAAATCTGAATTTTCATTCGGTTTAGCTCCTAATTAACCATATTACATTTTCTTCAGTATAACTCAGTAATCATTTTTCTTAGGTAATGATGTGATCTTTGTCTTTACATTCTTTAACAACTTCGCTGAATGAAACTTATCTTTGGACAGACTGTGGCATATATCACTTCAGTTCTAAAATATCCGTATTAGCTCAGAAGTTGTGGAAAGTTTTAGCCTGATTATAGATGAAGGAATATTTAATATATATACATATATATTAGTAAATACGCATATAAATAAATAGCTTTATGAGATGATTCATAAAAGATTATGCGTGTAGGTAAAAATAAAACAGTTTGTTTATGATAACTTTTCGCGCAAAGATTTTGTAAATCATCGTAACATGTTGTGAACATAATGAATACCATGCTACTACCTGAACGGGTTTATGGGTTTATATATATACGCTATGTAAATGTTGGCCTCGAATGTCGTTAACACCCTGTAATATACTTTAGCTAATTAATATAATCTGCTATTAACTGAATCATTAATCAGTGTAATGCGCTGTATTTAGTGAATAGAGTGATAATTAGTTCTGATTTCGTTCACACTAAATGTTAGTATCTTCATGGATAATTTTCCCGTACGGCTTTTAGTAATTTTCAATGTCCTTTTTAATGTTAAAAAATAATATAACCTCCCTCACTTCTACTAATAAAAATAGACTAACTTTTGACATAAACAACGCTTAAATTTGGGGTTCGATTTATCGCGGTGGATAGAGCGCTGATAGCCCAATGTAAAGCTTTGTACTAAAACAAACAAACAAACAAATCTATGACTGACTAACATGAACATTGTGTAAAACGATGAAGAGCCGACAGCGCTCAGAAGGCTAAAAACTATGATTTAGGTAAATACAGAAACAAATCACGTAATAAGTTCTTATATTATGGACCATGTGTTTCTACTTGGTATAAAATTTCAAGTTAAACATTAAAAGTGAAAAAATGCTTTATTACTTGACGTTATTTAACGCTCAACTGGCTGACGACCTTTACCACCGTTGTTTGTTTTCTTGAATTTTGCGGAAAGCTACACTAGGGCTATCTGCACTAGCTAGCTATACCTAATTTTCAAGTGATAGACTGAAGAGAAGACAGCTAGTTAACACCATCCACCGTCAACTCTTGGGCTACTCTTTTCTGACCGAATATTGGTATTTAACCCTCACTTTTGTTGCTATCACAACCCCAAACTGTTGAGCACGATTTTGTTATGTTTTTTATTATGGGAGTAACGAGACGTAAGCCGCAAAATTTCAGATCCACAGTCTGGCACGTTTACCTCTGATTCACGCTTAGCCCGTCTATCATCTACCTATCGGAGCTGAAATAGCTGACATTGAGTTAACAAAAAAAAACATGTTGCAATTAATTGCATGGGTTTTGTAACCTAATGTGATTGGATAGGTTTTGATTTCATAATAATAAGATGTTTGATAATTTGTTTTTGAATACGCTAATAATTGAATAGTGATGTACTGACTTTTTCCATACATTTAAAATCACAGTAGTCATGCTGAATTACGAAACGATTTGTCATTTTAACTATTAACCAATGTTTTTCTTTCTTGCCATAACGCATTTGTGCATAACATTGTTGCCATAATTATGGTACCCTACATCTTGTGAATAACTTATACCCAATATCAAAAATATATATTCTTATTTCGAAATGTAAGCTAAGAAAGTATCTAGATATGTTTTCTTTTCTTATTTAATAAAGAATAATTTAACACTAATGTTTAAATTATGACATTTTTACGATTTTCAGCAGTCCTATGATGATGTTCTCAAACAATACATAAATTTGATAATATTTAGTACAGAATGTTGTAATAGATAACACATTTATTAATTTTACAAATACAACCTGCTTCAGGTCTTCCATTGTTGAATTTCCCACCCATCACAAAACGATTTTATCTAAACTCCTTTTTTTAAAACCTAAAACCATTCTCATGTATCAATCTACAAAGCTTTTATGCCTTTCATAAGGATTGTTTTTTTCTCAATATTTCCAAAAAGTGGGTTTCAATGCACTGAAAGAGCCCATATTTTGTATTTTTGTTTTCGAGTTTGTTTTGGTTATGTTACAGTATAATGTGTACATGGTTTTGCAGCAAATTCATGCAACATCTTATTAAGATTATTTTTGTTACTTTCTTGCTGAACTTAGCTTATATTATTGCTTTTCTTGCATGAGATAATTTTGGAATTAAATTTTAAACAGATCTATTTGAAAATGCTTCTCTTAGAAAGGTGCGAAATAAATATATTTTTTTATAAATTATGTTTGCCCGTTTCCTGTAACTACAAAAAAAATAGTCACTTCCAAGGTTAATCGTGGCTTTAACTACCAATAATAGCACCCACAAAACAAAACAAAAGCTTTAAATGTCGTTTTTCTTATATTCCCTGCTGATTGCATAAACCAGTTAGTTACCTTCTATGCTCATGTGAATGACAAAAACTTAATTCAATCTCAAGCAATAATTCTAATCTTACAGTTTTTGGAATCCAACAGAGATTCTCTGGGTCATTCCTCAGTTAGCTGATCACAGAATCCTATATATTAAAGAAAAATAACGTTTTCTTGTATTAGTCATTGTCGTTTCGAAGTCAAGAATGGTTAGCTACAGGGATTAGGCCTGCTGACTACTACTATCTTTACTGATTGCTCATTGTACGGTATATTGCTTGTAGATGCAAAAAGTTGCTGCCACAATAGCTCTCGTTATCAGTACAACCGATATTAAACGTTAACATAGGGGTCTTTCTGCCATAACAAAAATTACTGTATGACATATAACGCATTCCTCCTACTGTAACTGGATAGTTCCGTGTTGTGTTACACGGATAAGGGTAAAATACAAAGAGAAAGTTTTTTAAATGTCACCTAAAGTATTAATATTTCTAATTCTATAATTAATATAATTTACATATCCAAAATATTCTAGAAATTCAAAGAATAATGTTTTAACTATTTGAATTTCACCTTGTGTTCGCTATTGCAGTTCTCGCAAACTGACTGCTGAAGATATACACACACACATATATATATATATAGAGAGAGAGAGAGAGACGCATAGATAGATATGACGTGTGTATATAATTATACATCTATGTACATTAACAAATTTCAACAGGATCCCTCATGTATATAAAGATGCAATTTTATACATAAGAAAAAGGGTTATAAGTCCAAGGGCTTATAACAATAAACATCAGGTTTCAATATCCGCGGTTGGCAGAGCGCAGATAGCCCATTATATAGCTTTGGGCTTAACAACACACAAGTAAAAAAAATATGTTATTTTTATAAACGAAATATCACCACAGAAGTTTCAGAATCACGAAACATTTTGTAAAGCAGAGGATCAGTCTTGTCGTGCAGTGCAAGAGTTAATATTAAAACCGCAAAGAAAAGGTTCAGATACACAATGTTAAGATTTTTCAAAGTTTTCGTTCTGCTGGAAAACTTGTTTCGCAAGAAATTAGAAGACTATCATTATAAATCCCCGGAAAATATCTCGAGTTTGGTTGGGAGAAAAAATAAATAAGGCAAATGATGAATCGGTTCTATTCATATAGATTCTGGTTTATGAAAGCAATTCGCCTTTTTGTGCCACGTATTTTGCTAAATTGACGGCGTCAAACAATTGGCAAAGGTTATCATATCAAAAGGAAATAGAAAATAAGTGTAGGAACAAGATATTGGGAAATCGAATTTCATTTCAAACATAATTTAATATTATAATTATAGGTTATACGAATATTCTAAAACTCAAGTTAAAATTATTTTACTCGTTTAACTTTTAAAAGAAATTCCCATGTTGACAAGGAATGTTTAAAATGATTGTTATACTGGAGAGAAAATTCTCGTATAACGACTGAGTATATTAAGGAATAGTGTACAACAAGAAGAATCTCATACAGTGACAATCTAAGTTAAGGAATATAGATGATCTAACGAAAATACGTTACGGAACCATTGTGTAAGTTAGAGAAGGTTATTGTTCTGGAGAAAAGAATCTCGTAGAATGAAGTAAGAATATCAGATCATGACAAGTGAAGGAAGATTGTTTGTAGAGCAAAATCTTAAAGAACCGCTAAGTTATGGAAGTTGGGAGGCTTAAGATATTAATATCAACTAAATACTGAGTAAGTTAAGGAATATTTTTTATATGATGACTGAGCAAGGTAGCGAATATTTGTGATCTGGAGAAAATAATTTCATTCTTCTCGTGACTGAGCTTAAGTTAAGAAATATTGTGATCCAGCAGGAAGAAAGTTTGATCGTTAGAAATAGAATGAATTGATATGATAGTTGATTTTAAAGAATACACGGCATCGGAATAAGTTAACGTAAATTGATGGTCGAGACTAAATGATATCAGCTATTAAAAAAACTTAAGGAAGATTGGTTGTTTGAAAAGGAGTATTCGATGACGAGGAACCCACTTTGAGACTAATAATGGCTGGAGACGGCTTGAATGGGTAATGAAGAAAAACTTTAATATATTTTAACATAACAGCAAATGTACAACGTTTCGACAAGGTTTTATAATCATCTTATGATGTCAAAAACTTGTCGAAATGTATTAAATTTTCTTTTTTGTTAAA